>NC_068994.1:894245-900445 GCF_001194135.2 Octopus bimaculoides | reverse complement strand
AAATGCAGTATCTCTATTTTGCAAGAAATCAATGTATGGTATTCCACCCACTAAACCTAACTTGGGCTGAATATAGTCAATGTTTGCAGCCTACCATGTTTAAATGTTTGACTATATCGACAGGTTTGGTTACATAAGAACCCCCAATTCCGAGTAGCAATATTATTATCCTGTCATGACAGGAAAGAAACAACTCCTTACATTGACACAACGAAAACTAACAGAAATAACCAAGAAACCATAAGAAGCTGTTTACATCAGACTCTCTCTCTCTCTCTCTCTCTCTCTCTCTCTCTGCATGCACATGTGTGATAATTGTAATAAATTTGCTAATTAAAGGCTGAAGGTCAATGACTTCTATTTGAAGTGAAAGGTTAAACAAAATTACATTCAACTTAAGAGAAAAAGAAAACTTTTGAAGAAGCCAAAGTATTTTTGTTAGAAGCAGGGAAACTAAAGAATTGTCACACTGAACAGAGTAATCCTTTGATTAGTTGTTTAACTGGAATAAATTACGGCTAATATTTAATTAACTAACATGATAAATTCAATCAAATTGGTTTTTGATATAAATTCAAAGATGCTGAAATTTTTAATTTTCCAAATTGTAAAATACATTAAATTAAAAATCAAAAACTAGTTAGAATAATTAAAATTAATGAAAGAAGGTGACTGCTATAAAACTAGATCAATCAGCAATGCTATATAGACGAAGGTAAAACTAATTATCATTAAAGTAGTATCACAGGCAATTATTTTTTTCACAAATATCTAAAGCAAAAGACAAACTTTTATCCAACCCTAAAATGTCAATGGTAGATGTTATAGATTGTTTCATTGGATTTGTGCAATAAATGTAGCAGATTCAGACATCAAACACACTAAATAGATAACAACAAAAAAAAAAAAGAAAATCTATATTGAAAGACGGAGTGTAGGGAGTGAGCTATAAACCATAGTTGCTACATTGGTTACACAATACTGGAAGGTGAACTGTTTTCTAATTAATTCTTTGACCAACACAGTATGCACAACACCACCTCTACAGGCATCTCTGACACTAAACACTGTCACTAAAATATCGCCATCATTACAAATGGTGTTTGAAATTTCAGTGAAGGTTTATTTTAAATAATAATACAGGTTTAAGTTAGAAATGTAGACAACTTTTGACATACACTTATTCCTTACTTGGCTACATCATTAACTATCACTAACAATGTAAGGAATATGATGATGGGTTTGAAGTTCGGAGATAATAAAATATTGCTGATTATCACTTTAGTAAAACAATAAAGTAAATTAGAAACAAATAGCATCAGTTAGTAAGACATAAAGTTCTAAAATGTATTATTTTAATGATAAAAACTGTTCTCCAGAGAGAAAAGATATAGTTATGAAAATATAAAAGGTAATTTTAATCTAGCTAATGATTAGCACTTGTTTCGTGTAGAGTATAATAACAAGAACAAAGAAGTCTGGTGTGAGTAATTTACAGTAAAAACATAACAATAGTGTAGTTGGCTATGATACGAAAACACACACACACACACACACATGAATGTGATGTTGAAATGATGTGTTGTTAGAGGAGACAAACAGGAGGATTGACAACAATTGTTTCAAATATAGACACAAAGCCCAAAATTTGGGGAATGGGGTTAGTCGATTACAGCACACACACACACACACACACACACACACACACACACACACACACACCCCGGTGCTTGACTGGTACTTTATATTATCAACCCTGAGAGGATGAAAGGTAAATAATCGAGGTTTTAGTACAAGGCCAGTACTTTTAAGAGAAGGGAGAGGTTACTTGGATTCATTGACCCTAGGACTTAACTGGTACTTTATTTTTATTGGACTCCAAAAGGATGAAAGGCAAAGTCAACTTCAGCAGAATTTGAACTCAGAACATAAGGACAGAAAAAATGTTGTGAAGCATTTCGCCCAGCATCCTAACCATTCTGCCAGCTCACCACCTTAATAATAATAATAATAATAATATTTAATAAGCTGCTGCTCTTCCCTCCAACTAAATAGCAAGAAAAAAAAGTTAAATAACATCTGTAACCATCCTACAGTATGTCTGACTGCATGTGTATGCACTCACAGAACATACAGGCTCAATCAGAAATAAGAGCAACTCCATAACGGGATCTCTGAGATCAGTTGGAGGGAGGTATCCCTAAACTGGAGACCTGATTTGAAAGCTAAAGCCCTCCAAGGGCCTGGTGATGCATTAACTCTACTGCACAAGTAAGCCATGATGGAATTTAAGACAGAAAGCAAAAAGGCAGGACCAATACCACAAGGTATCCTGACCAATGTTCAAACAATCCAACCCTAACTCAACCCTGGAGGAATGAAAAGCAAAGTTGACCTCAGAGGGATTTGAACTGTGAACACAAAGAGAAGCAGGAGGAATAAATAGAGCAAAGTATTTCATTCACTACTTCAACATCCCTGCCAATTTAGCTCTTATATTAATTAAGACTTCAAACATTTATTACTAAAGAACCCCAATTTATCACAGACTCTAAAATATAAATTGAAAGAGAATATGTAAAAGAATTTCTGAAACGTGTTGTTGTTGTTTAACCCGGGGTGAACTATTGTTGAAGAGAATCAAGAGAAAACAGCTTCCAGCTGTAACCACACCCTCTTTTAGTCAGACATATTACAGGACTACATTATCCAATGGACAGGTGTGAGATGAGGGATAGGAAATTGTTACGTCCAGCAAGTCAACAAACTCAGTTAACTTGGCTACTGAATCAATTATAGAGAAAATGTGAAATATTTCTCTAATAAGGAACAAAGGGGGAGAGATGACAAGCTAATTGATTTCAATTAATTAATTAAGGTATAGCAGACATAACCATATGACAGTTTGTCTCAGAAACACATGGAGTTGATCCCATTACATGGCTCCTCAGGCAAACAATTATAGTTTCAACCTGACCAATGAGTGCAATTTGGTAGATGGAAACTGTACAGACAACCATGTATGTGTGTGCATGCATTTATGCTTACTAGTAATTACATTCCGTCACATTAAAAGGTGACTTAGCCACTTGATAAATAGAGATTAATAAAGCTAGAGTTGATATGACTTTAAGGTAGAGCTCTAGCATGGCCACAGAATGAAAGAATAAATAAATATGAACAAATCAATGAAGAAGAGACATTCACATTTATCAGTTGTCACTCACAATACTTCCATTGGGGGAGAAATTTAATTAATTAGACAAACCTCTTTTGTTGTTGGATTATTTACATGTTTCACTCACTCATCACATCTCATCTCACTCATGCCCTGATACTCACTTTTCACATATACATACCAGTTAGTTTTATGTATTCCTGGCATTTTTCTTTGTTATATTTCTGTATTACCCAAGTGACAAACCCTTGTATACCCACTGACACACACAATGTATCCATATCTGTCAATAAGAAGGAATATTGGTGATATATTCCAATAAAGATAGCTATCCAGTGCACACATAACAGACCTGACACTGTTCTCTGAGAGAGAGAACTAAAGTCAGGCACTGTTTTAGAGGTTAGCTACCCAACAGGTGTGACTGTCTCACCTAAAGTTAGGGAAAGGAGAACGTCTCTGGTGAACTAATGCAGAACTTACAGCTCTTGTGTCCTAGCTGTAGGTACTCACTTTTACCTAATGTCATAGGTGCACTCAGTCATGTAACAATAGATTTGAATAGAAATGTGGAAATACTGAGGTTTTTCAAGAAAGAACAAAGCAAACTGATTCATATCCTCTTAATCCAATTCATGAGAGAAAATTTGTAGAATATTCCAAAGGTTCTTGATTTAAGTTTCCTGCGATGAAAATATACAATCATACGTGTGCATATGGGGCACCTACACATCCACACACACACACAAATCCCTGGAACTGTCTTGACTCCGACACTAAATCTGTCACCTCATTAGCATCCATCCACCTTGAATTCTACAAAGAAGAGCTTAAATAAAACTTAAAGCAAATACCCTATACACAGGAAGTTGGGTTAACCTACACAGCAATCCACATCATTCAATGTTCAATAATTCCAGTTTCCAGCCATAAAAATCTGAAACTGTGCTATGAAACATTGGGTATTAAATAAGCTTAACATTCTGGCTTCCCAATCAATGGTTTATCTAAAATATATTGATTCCGCATGAAACAAAAAATAGATTATGTCATAACAAAACTAAGATGTATCTCAGAAAACAGAGAATAGAATTGATATTATCAAGAAAAAAAATAAATAAATAAAATTAGTTTTAAAAAAATATCAAAATAAAATTACCAGAGAGAAATTTGAGAATATTAGGATAAAACAATTTGGAGGTGGGAATATGAAAAAAATCTAATGGTTATGGTTGTTAGTAAGGTCTAATTATGTGTTAGACATGATAAGAAGAAGGTTCACAGATGGATTTAGTTGGGTTGGTAGTAGAGAGGGGCTACAATGGATGAGGATATCAGGGTGAACTTACTTTTTGGGATCCATCTTCTTTTCATACTCACCACCCTGTAGGCATGGCACCAGCCCTTCGTCTGTCTGTGGGTGGTGAATCCTAACCATGAAATATACAAGATTTACTAAGTTAATATTTCACGCCATTATTTCTGCAACTATTTCAAACTTTATCGTATTATAGCTATTTATTATCAGAAGGTTCTCAAAGAGAAATAATATTTCAGCAATGAAATATCATTCCACCATCTTCTTTTGTTGAGTGTTGGGTAGGTGGGATCCCCTTACTAATAATACACCTTACTGTCACCATTTAGTCATGTCAAAATTTATGAATAAATTTATTGAAGTGTTGTTTATCATCCCTTCTTTTCACTGGATGTCAATCATATCTTAGGAAATGTGGCTCCCTCCCATAAAGATATCCTCTCACAGTAAAGGTAGAAAGTCATCCATTACAAAAATACTGAGACAAAAACAGAAGCAGCAGATGTGTTCCATCCTCTAATCAGTTCGTTTTAATATAACTAATTTGTTAATTATAAATTAGAATATTTTCTCTCAACCTTGTTAATCAGTTTATAATTTCTTTGTCCATAATTACTGACAAAATCTCAGTTTTTCATAACATTACGCAAGAGTTAGACATAGTTCCTTTAGAAGAGATTTATTCTTAACTGAAATTCTTCCAACTTACCATTTTCTACTACTTCAAACAAAAAATTGATTTAATAAAACAAAATCCCAAAAATATAGGACGAAGAGAAAAACCCGGGTTCTAATAACTGATGATTTGTTATTGTAGGGCTAAGTAACAATAAATAAATGGAAGAGCTGAACTAGTGCTTGGTATCTCAAAGGGAGATTACTGTTCCACATGCCTAAAAACCCACCCGCCAACCCATCCCACCACCACTTACTGCACTGTTGTAACGGCTATACTAAACAATTTATCAGGATGGGTCTTTCTAAAATTTGATCACATTTATGTCAGAAGAAGACTAGTCAGTTTTGTCGATTATCTTTTAAAATAAATAACAGTAATATGGTGGTACCCATGCAATAATAACCTAAAACATTGTGAACCTAGAAATAATTGCCCTTGTGTATGGTGAAGGACTTCAGAAGTATTTGCTTTGTTTGTCTAGTCTAGACCATGCTATCTTTATGTTGTTGGTTCAAATCACATAGATATCAACTTCATTTTCCTCAAATAAGGACCAGCAAGGCAAATGAGGTGTGGGTATGAAATTATACAAAGACAGGAATATCTAGAAACCAGCGTGAGAAGAAGCTTTTACTACATGAAAATTATAATTTGAATGCAGTGGTGAATAAATGAAAATAAGCAGTTGGCATGAAATAATGCAGTAGTAGACAGTGTGTTGTGAAAACACACATATGAAAAGAAGGGTGTGTGTGTGTGTGTGTGTGCAAGAAGTTGGCTGCACTCAGTGTAAACTGGTTTAGTAGCAGTAACAGTAGCAGTAATAAGAGAACATGCCTTTACCTAATGACATAACTATTTCCATGCTGTGACTTCCTAGGAATTAGTCCTGACAGGAAACTTAATCAGTGTGTGTGGGGGGGGGGGGTTATAGATGAGAACAAAGTGAGGTACATATGTCTTGATTCAAAGTAGTTAGTTATGGTGCTGTGGTAATATAAATGGTCGTTAAAAGAGAAATAGTC
>NC_068994.1:893038-894076 GCF_001194135.2 Octopus bimaculoides | reverse complement strand
TATATATATATATATATATATATATATATATATATATATATATATATATATATTGCAAGTAAGTATATATATATATATGTATGTATGTATTAGTGTGTGTCTATTGTTTTATATATATATAACAGACACATACATAGAGAGAGAGGTTTTATATATATATATACACACACACACACACACTTATACATATACACACTGGATGAATTAGTCTTCACAAAACCATGAGTCTGCACCTGGAACGTCATGCTTTGATCTCGTTGGCAGAGTCGTGTCAATTGCAGACACCAACACAAGTGACAATCCCAGATGCAGTAACTACACTTAAAGGTACTATCTGCCACCTTGTGTATGTATGGGTGCATGCATGCATACACACATATATATATACATGCACACACATAAATGTGTATATACATGCACCCCCACCCCTACACAAACATAAACATTCATATACACACTTACATATGTATTATAAAAACTGAAGCATTCCAGAGATCAATCACAGAAAAATTGATGACATAGCAGGTTTTGGTTACTGGGTTTCGCTCAAGAAGCTCAATCTCTACTCCCTGCACTATCACCACGGGTGCTGTAACATTTGTATGATGTGAAAAATATTTCATCATGACTACCAAACTGATGTTAGCACTGACTTCAAAATTTACCCAAGGTTTGATCCCCATGCCATCTATTCTCTACAAGAATCATGCTCACATCACAAAACTTAAGACAACTATTTCACCTCAACTGGCCCTACTCTCTTTAACATCATGCCAACAATCATAAGGGAAAGAGAAAAAAACCTCAAAACATTCACATGGTTCTTCAATGAATTCCTTTAACAAATTCCAGATAAACTACCTATATATGCATATATGCATATATATGCATATATCTCTACACACAATAACTCTTTATCTGTATGGGCAATGGTACCCAAAGTGTGACTGTAGCATGAAACATAATTAAATGTCTTCTGGCCAAAACCTAAAGTATCTAAGTGCTTATATATATATATATATATATATATATATATAT
>NC_068994.1:873979-892835 GCF_001194135.2 Octopus bimaculoides | reverse complement strand
TATATATATATATATCATCATCATCATGATGATGATATATAGCAAATGATGGATAAGTGACACTTATCCATCATTTGTTATTTATTTGTTCATAATACACCTCACTGGATTCCCAACCTGTTGGACATTCTGAAGTACACCAAATACAGTATGATCAATACAATGTATACTTTTGGATTAGCCCATAGGCTATTAAAATACTCATAAGGGCTCAATTCTCTGTACATATAACCTGAATATTTCACTGGATGTACTTTGGTACCCATGATAAGTTAATTTGACTCAACCTGGTGCCTTTCATTTAAGTACCTGATTCATTCAAATCCTTAATATTGTATCATCATCATCATTGTTGTTGTTTAACGTCTGCTTTCCATGCTAGCATGGGTTGGACGATTTGACTGATGGCTGGCGAACCAGATGGCTGCAGCAGACTCCAATCTGATCTAGCAGAGTTTCTACAGCTGGATGCCCTTCCTAACGCCAACCACTTTGAGAATGTAGTGGGTGCTTTTATGTGCCACCAGCATTTGGGCCAGTCAGGCGGTACTGGCAACGGCCACGCTCAAGTAGTGTTTTTTACATGCCACCTGCACAGGAGCCATCCAACAGCACTGGCAACGACCTCGCTCAAATGTTTTTTCACGTGCCAGTAAGGTAATGCTGGTAATGATCACGTTCGAATGGTGCTTTTTACATGCCACTGGCATAGAAGCCAGTCAGCTGCTCTGGCAGCATTCACACTCGGATGGTGTTCTTAGCGCTCCACTGGCATAGGTGCCAGTCATCGAATTTGCCAATTTGATTTGATTTCGATTTCACTTGCCTCAACAGGTCTTCGCAAGCAGAGTTTAGAGTCCAATGAAAGAAAGGTACACATAAGTGGGCTGGTTACACCCCTGGCCACGGGTCATTGTCTCACTTGGCTTGCCGGGTCTTCTCACGCAATGCATATTTCCAAAGGTCTCGGTCACTAGTCATAGCTTTGGTGAGGTCTAATGTTCAAAGGTCGTGCTTCACCACCTCATCCCAGGTCTTCCTGGGTCTACCTCGTTCACAGGTTCCCTCAACTGCTAGGGTCTGGCACTTTTTCACACAGCTATCCTCATCCATTCTCACCACATGACCATACCAGCGCTTCATCTCTCTTGCACACCACATCTGATGCTTCTTAGGTTCAACTTTTCTCTCAAGGTACTTACACTCTGTCTAGTATGCACACTGACATTACACATCCATCGGAGCATACTGGCTTCATTCCTTGCTAGCCTACGCATGCCCTCAGCAGTCACGGCACATGTTTCACTGCCATGTAGCATGGCTGTTCGTACACATGCGTCATACAGTCTGCCTTTTACTCTGAGCGAGAAGCCCCTTGTCACCAGCAGAGGTAGGAGCTCCCTGAACTTTGCCCAGGCTATTCTTATTCTAGCAGCTACACTTTCAGCGCACCCTCCCCCACTACTGACTTGGTCACCTAGTTAGCGGAAGCTATCAACTACTTCTAGTTTTTCTCCCTGGAATGTGGCAAAGGTTGTTTTCTGCACATTTTCAGTGTTTATTGCTCCTGAGCATCTGCCACCTACAAAAACTATCTTGCTGATTAGCCTTGCTTTGATATTGCTGCACCTCTTATGTGTCCATAGCTTACACTGGGTACATCTTATAGAGTTTCTACCTACGCCTTTTCTACAGATCGAGCAGGGCCATCTACCTGTAGGGGTTTGTGGTTTGTCTGCCTTCCTACTTATAAGGACTTTGGTTTTGGCTAGGTTGACTCTAAGGCCCTTCGATTCCACACCTGAAACTTCTCCTCTAGTTCTGATAGTGACTCAGCAATTAGAGCAAGGTCGTCAGCATAGAGGAGTTCCCAGGGTCATCCTGTCTTGAATTCCTCTGTTATTGCCTGGAGGACTATGATAAATAGAAGGGGACTGAGGACTGAACCTTGGTTAACCCCTACCTCTACCCGGAATTCTTCACTGTACTCGTTGCCCACCCTCACCTTACTGACAGTATCCTTGTACATGGCTTGCACAGCTCTCACTAACCATTCATCTATCCCTAGTTTCCTCATTGGAGACACAAAGTCAGAAATTTTGACTGGTGCTTATTTTATCAACCCCAGATGGAGGAAAGGCAAAACTTACCTCAGTGAGATACAAACTTCAAATGTAAAGATTTCTAACTCAACACCTCAGTTGGTAAATTATCTGATAATCTATAATTAACTGCCCAACATTAACATTCTAAGTGATAATCAGCAGATATGAGAGTTAAACAATAATAATTCTGTTTCTCTCAGTTGATCACCTCTTCCTGCAGTAAGGTACACAATGCTAATGCATTCATAAGTTATAAAATACAGATTACGACATCATTACTAATTTCATCTACTATTAACTAATTTTAATACACTAAAATTAAATGAAGGTTACATTCAGTATGTTACTTTGTCTTTCTAGACTGCACAATCTCCAGCAGACTAAATGGAAAATTTTTCAAAGGATTCAATCTTAATTCTCAGTCCCAAATAATATTACTTGTAGTGTACACTTACATTATTAAGTATAAGTTGTGAAAACTGTTACATAAGAGGTATTAGATATATAATTACATATATGTGTGAGAGAGATTAGAACTCTCTGTCAAGTGAACTGATCTTAGACCATATGACGAAACTGAACCAATGACATCAGTGGAACTCCAACTTTAACCGTTGAACAACAACAAAAACTATTAAATTCACTTTGCATCTATTTATTAACAGTACTGAACAGTTTAATGGCACAGCTAAACGAGGTCACTGACATAATTTCATTGCTTGTATGCATTAGATACAAAAACAGCATATATGGCATGAAGGTCAGATATTGATAGGTTTTACAGTGGGATTTACACACACACACACACACACACACACACGTAAGGGTCAGTGTCAGGTAAAGCATCTGACTATAAAACAATACCTCAAATAACATAATCATCCAACCCATGCAAGCATGGAAAAATGGAGATCAAATAAGCATATGTGTGATATAGGTATATGTATCTGCATGCGCTGTAGAGACTAATGTGTGTGTGTTAGGGCACATGAACAAATTGGGGAAAAGTGTGTTCCAAATGCAGACAAGAAAGTGATTTCCAAATGTTGATAGGAGAGATTGCTGAATATAGGAAATGTATTGGAAGAAAAGGAATTATTGAAGCAGAGGGAGCAGGTACTAAAGTGGGCAAGTATAGGGTCACAATGGTCATGGATAGGGAGATAGAAAAGGACTACGATTCATCAGGTACAGTGGCTGAGATGATGAAAGTGGAGCTCAAGGTGGTCAGTCAACCGAAAAAGAAATCAGTGGACAGTCAAAACACCAAAATATATATACAAAGAAAAGCATAGAAATACATCTACACTTAATCCATTCATTTTTTTTTTAAACAACTTATAATTTTGAAATGAAAAGAACAAATATTTATATTTTTGCATGTGTGTGTGTTATGTATAGTGTCTATCATTCAAATGTTCCAACTACTGGCAATAATAATAATAATAATAATAATAATAATAATAATAATAATTCCTTTTTCTCTGTCTTTCTTCCCCTTTTTCTCTATCACATGACATTGTAAATGAACAATCTGGTGTGTTTATTTTAATGGCCCACCAATGTATACAGTGTGTTTCCTTGCCCTAGGTGTCAGGAAGACACTTGGCAAGAAATGGGAACAGAATTGAAAAATGATGATAATAATAATGATGATGATGATGATGACGATGATAATGGTTTCAAATTTTAGCACAAGGTCAGCAATTTCAGGAGAGAGGGGTCAGTCAATTTCATTGGCCTCAGTGTTTGACTGGTACTTATTTTATCGACCCAAGCAGAATTTGAATTCAGAACATAAAGACACGTGAAACGCTGCTCAGCATTTTGCCCAGCATGCTGAAAATTCTGCCAGCTCGCTGCCTTAAATAGTAATAATGGTGATGTCTAATATATGATGTCTAATGATGATGTCTAATATATGATGTCTAATGGTGATGTCTAATATAGGCACAAAACTACAACCTTCACAGGTGGAATATGGCCAATTAGATATAGCAAAGAATTTTTTCAATGGTATTTAAAGTGTTGGTCAATGAAGGGGTTTGATCAAAGGAGCTAAAGACGTCTATCTAATTCCTGCACAAACCACTTCAACATATCACACAGAAACACACCCAGAACAATCAATGGATGACATAATTAATTAGGTAGTCAAACTCAATTAGTCATTGGGAGCCCAGCATATATTTCTGAAGAACAACACTTCCTCAACCTGATATCAATCTCGTGGATTATACATAATCCATTTATTCTGATTTAGATATAATCAATTTCTAAATTTTAAGATTTTTAAACATTATGACAGTTGATTCAAACATCAATAAATCATTATGTCTACACACACACACACACACACACACAGATGTATGTTACATACAGATATATATGTATAAATTTATAAATTTAATGAGAGCAACACAACATAATAATGAAACAAATCTGTTATACACTGTTATATAATACTGTCATATGTATGCAATGTTGTAATAGGTTGCAAATTAACTAATTAATTATTCACTAACTAGTAGACTAATACAGCAACCTAAACTAGATGGCAGTAATCAATATTGTTATACGATAAAACTGATGATAATCAACAGTGTTGATGTATGGCACAGTCTATCGTAGTCACAATTGTATGGTTTTAGACAACACAAGGACATATTCTATCTACTTTTTCTCCTTACTGTAGAACAATGTATTTAATAACGATGAAGAAATATTTGTTATAGTTTTGAAGTGATAAGCGTGTGTGTGTGCGCGTGCACATGCATGTGTGCGTGTGTTCTAGAAGTAAAATATCTTTCAGTGTTAAGTAAACAACATTAACTATTTCTTATCCATCAGGCCAGAGTGGCTATATCTACCAGAGCAATGCAACGACAACAATATTATTGTACCATGTGAAACTTTCATTTCTGTCAACATTCCATACAGGATTTGAGTCTCAAAGAAAATCACTTCCTTTCACCAAGTTTTTTCACTGTCACTCAAATTACCAACCAACAAGTGACTACTTTTCCACTGCCATTGGCATCATCATCATCATTATAGTGGCAATTGGCATGCTGGACAAAATGCTTAGCAGCATTTCATCTTCATCTGTCTTTACATTTTAAGTTCAAATTCCACTGAGGTCAACTTTGTCTTTCATCCTTATATATATATATATATATATATAAAAAGAGAGAGAGAGAGAGAGAGAGAAAGAGAGAGAGCAATGAGGTGGACAGATTTAGATTAATATTTTGTATATTTAACAGCCAATTTATTGCACTGCTTACAAGAAGAGTTTCTCTGATGCTAAATCAAAAACACACTAATTGTTTTTAATATTCCTTTTTAATTACAAATGTAAGAAAATAAGTGATTAAATAACAGACAAAACAATTTTAAAACTACATTTAATATAGTAATTTTCTAATTAAAATTGTTTGAAATAAGTAAAATGGTAATGGGTCTGCAACTGTCTCAGATGCACACTGCTTGGCTGGCTAAGAGACTAATAGATCCAAATTCTTCGGCAGAATCGTTCAAAACAATTAGTCACCCCTCCAGTGATGCTGAGGAATATGCGGCAGGAGGTGGTGGTCGAACCCCATCAGTGAATAAATTCAATGAATACATACCCAATCAAGTATTGGTAATAGAAACTGGTGCCTTATTAACTATTGCTAGCTACAATATTTAATTGTTGCTACAGAAATAGCCCCTTCTGTTCAGACAGCTTGGCAGAGATACTATCAGCGGAATGAAGATACAAAAGAAAAGAAAAAAAGCAACTATCTTGTCTAGCAATGCAGTCGTGGTAGAGTAAGGTTTTCTCTGCAGACACAATCAATATGTTATATTTGGGGGTTTATTACAACACAGAAACACACAGTCTACCAGCCTCGTATTCTGCTGCTAACAGCAGGTCTCATGCAAACTTGTTCTTTACTGCAAACTTAAATGAATATTAGCTTGAAATTGCCAACCGTTAATTTCTGTTTTCTGTATTAATAGAACATATATAGAGAGTATGAAGAATGTAACAGGAAGGAGGGATTGAGAGCGGGAGGGAGGGATGTATGGATGGATCTCTGGTATCGAAGTTTGTTTTGCCACTCCAAAGTTTTGGGTTCTATCCCAATGCATGACTCCTTGGCCAAGTGTCATCTGCAAAAGCCTTCAGTAAATCAATGCTTTACAAGTGAAAGTGATGAGTGGAAACTGTATGGAAACTTGTTCCTTCTCTCTCACTGTATGCACGCACACACAGACACACGTTTTCACATGGGCAACAGCAGGTGATATATTTAGCTGTCCTGTAAACAACATCCTGTAATGTGTGAAGGTCATAGGAATAGAAAACATTACTTGACAAACAGGTAAGGGTTAGCAATAGGAAGGGTATCAGGCCGTAGAATAACGATTCAATAAGTCTCATCCAACCCATAACCAGAGAGAAAAAGTGGATGTATAAATTATTGATGATATACATACATGAAAACATACACACGCATAAATACTGTGTGTGTGTGTGTGTGCACGTGTGCGTGTGCACGTATGCACGCATGTGTGTATGTTTTAGAGTCTTTGTGTGATCCAGCTATACAAGTGCACTAAGAATGGAGTGTACCTGGGAAATAGATTCTCCAAACAGCTCAGAATGTTCCTACAGAAGTAATCAATAGTCTGTGCTACCGAGATAAAGTAATTGGTGGGGCTATACTGAAAGAAAGATTACTGTCTCTGCTGGCAGCAAAAGGTCTCTCCTACATGAAGAGCAAATTGTTGTGTGTAAAGTCCCATGCTACTTGATGATGAGGCTGGGCTCTGAGTGTCGAGGACATGCAAAGTTCAGAAAGAAAGGAGGTGAACATGCTCCACTGAATGTGTCGTGTGTGTGAATGGCAGCATGCATAAGGATGTGAGGGGAAATTTGTGAACAAGAAGAATCAGATATAGTTTTGTGAAAAAGAAGTTTTCAGTGGTTTGGCATGTAATGTCTATGTACGATGGTGGCTGCATAAAACAGTGCTAAGCATTCAAAGTAGAAGGGATGTATGGAAGAGGAAGACCTAGCAAGACATGGGGGGTGAAGTAGTGAAAACTCATCTCAAGTTGCTGAAACTCACAAAATAAATGATGAAGGATTGCAGTGTTTAATGATATTGTTTTACTGGAAAAGCCCACCATTTCAGGTAAGCATGGCAGAGAGAAAGAATGTTAATAAAGGGAGTGGCTTGTATGTTCTTGATGTATTAGCCCACTCCTCCTGGCTGCCAGCATTCACCCAGTGCTCTCACACTTCTGCCATCTTTGTCTATCATGGTTTAGACAAATAGGTTACAGTCAGATGCCCATCCTGTCACTAGCACTAACCTGTTATTCCACACATATTCATGGTGCAAAGCCAGATGACTCATTAGCTGGGGAAATGACAACACTATCACTGCTTGAAGCTGAAGCATTTTCAGAGAAGTGGTGCAAATGTTAGCAAAAATGAATGCACGCTTGCACTCACACACACACACACACACACACACACACACACACACACACACACACACACATAAAGTAAATAATAGAGTTGTTGTCAGCATGAGTTTAAAGAGCTTTCTTCATTGATGGAAACATTACAGATAAAACCTACTTGAACAGGCTGGACCATTCTTTTATACTTCACACACCCAATCACCATTATTTCACACATACACTTTCCATGCTGGCATGGGTTAAATGGATTATCACATTTCTTATTCAATGCTACTGTTCTCTTAGGTCAAAGACCATGTCACACACTGCTACATTACATGTTGACCTGCATGTCCTCCCATCACCATCATCATCATCATCATCATCACTAACTGCTTTACAGAACCAACTGAATGCATTTCATCATGGTGGGTTGTTAATGTGAAATGGTTACAAGACCAACTTTCATCACATGGTATGATGATGAATAGGAGAGTGAATGTCATAAAAGATGGGTGGGCCATGCAGGGCTAAGGCCATCCTCAATTGCACTGACACTACAGCACAGTAAGCGTACAAGATCTGCTGCCATCCTTAGTGACCTTGGCAACATAGTACAATGAATAGTTGAGTGATAGAGAGAGAGGAGAGAAGAAGGATGAGAAATGAGTGAAGCAAGACAGCAGATGTGTAAACATTGAGACCACTGGACAAGAAACCTAAATGTAGAGGCCTTCCAGCTTCTCCATCATGCCCACCAATTTCTAAATGTCCATTCACTTTGCTATGCTCAAGGCCTTTCCCTGGCACTGCATCTGGCCAAATATCTTCATCTTTTCTCATTTCCTCTGCAAGCATCTACAGCCTAGGATGAGTCCAATTCAACCTAGCGTCACACCACCAACACTTAACACACCTTTAGTAGAGTCCACTCAGCATTTGGGCCAGATTTCAGGTTTCAAGATAACTTCCTTTCTGTTTGCCACCAGCCTTAGCAACCCCACAGACAGTCAGAAGCACTGTCATCTTTCTTAACTAATAATTTTTTTTTTTTTTCTCCTTTTTAAAGTTAATAACCTGAAGTCTACTTGACTTTCTTCTTCCACAGTTTCCATCAACTTTGAATGCTCTGCACTTCTTTCTACAGCTGTCATCCATCATACAAAACACAGACCCCTACTAGTAGTCTTCTCTTATATATTTCACCATTTAATTCCTCTAATATGTAATTTTCTCTTACAGCTCATTTGTCCTCCATTGTTGATGCATGCATACACACATTGTGTGTGTGTGTGTGTGTGTGTGTGTGCATGCACATGTACACACACACAAATTACTACATAGCTAATGGCTGCAAGGAGTTTATAAAAGCCAGACATTACATAATCTGCTATTCTCACTAAAATCCAATAAAGAAATTTTTAGTTAAGTGTGTTTAAAGGTAATACTATAGAGCAGAGTTAATGGAGCATTCAATACTTGTTACAGCTGGAAATAAGAACAGTGGTGGCGGTGGTTGTGGTGGTGGCGGTGGCAGTGATGGTGGTGGTTGGTAGTGGCAGGCATTTTAATCCCAGCAGACCAAAATGTTTGTTTAAAAGAACTTATCTAAATACAAAATATTCAACAATATCTAGTGTAGTGGCAGGCAAAAACAATCCCACTGTAACATTTATTTGGATGATGATGATGATGATGATGATGAGGAAAAGGCAGAGAAATTTTACCTAAATTTCTACATATCCACCACGTAAGGTAGCATCCAAATAAAAGAACAGTTTGTTGCTGCAACATGCTTCAGCAAACACAGTTGCAAATGAAACCCTACTGCAACACACAAGAACCCTACTGCAACACTCCCCTGAAAGCATTCTCTCTCCTATTCTCTCTCCTATTCTCTCTCCTATTCAGCATTCTCTCTCCTATTCAGCCCAGACAAAATTTTCTTAAATACCTACAAAAATAACAACATCAGTAAGCAATACATGATTGGGAGTGACCATGAATGAGACAAGCACCACCTCAATCATCACCAATCTACCAGGAGGCACACTAACAAGCAAGATAACAACTATTGCACTCTAACCCTAACCCTAAACCTCAGCTATAGCTACTACCAAGACTTCCAAATGGAGGAATGAGGAGCAGAGTGTGTAGCACCTGCCTCCACTGCCACACTGCACTCTTTTGTATGGTTCTCTGTTCGGATTTATGAGGAACACTAGGGATTGAAGTGCATGACAAACTAATATGGGTCAGTTTAATGAGGTTTGACCAATGCCATCAACACCACTGACCACCATCTGGATATGGTTAGAAATGTAGTGAAAGGGCAGAATAATAGTAAATACACATTGAAAATGGTGCATGTCTCCACATCTGATCAGACCTGGCAGAAATGAACAGCAAAGATAAGATTTGAACTCAGAACAAAGCAAAACAATAGCCATTCTACCGACAACATTTAACGGAGCCACAGTTAACCTAGATCTCTCAGGGCTGGTTTTATTTCATCCAACTCGAGAAGGTGGCATTAAGTAAACTGACCCTCAACAGGGTTTTAAATCAAAACATAAAGGGATACAACTGCACACCACAACATCTTTCAGCCACAGATCTACCAACTTTATTTTAAATCCATCATACGAATAAAACAGCTAATTACTACATTAGCAATATTTACATTAACCACTGATCAAATCAACTATGGCTAACAAGGTTTCCTCAGCAAAATAAGAATAGCAGCTAAATTTCCCTTCTACCTCTATCAAGGAACAATACAGTTGACAATGTAATTTTAGATATTCTGTGTCTGAGTAAAAGATAGTTTAGTTGGAATGCCACTGATCGCAGCTCCCTTGACTAGACATGACTTGGGGCTAAACAACAACAGTTCAATTTAGTGAAAATGGAAAGATGGGAAACAATTTGAGCCAAAGTTAATTATGAGAAATGAGAGACATAACATTATAAGAACCCAGTAAAGACTAACGAAACCGACAGCAATCTTCAATGAGAATATTGTCCAAGAAGAGAGAAATGGGGTGGGGGTTGCAACTGATGGAAAAGGTAGCTGTTTAAGATGGCTGGTTTTGGTCATATATATATATGGAGAGAGAGAGAGAAAGAGAGAGAGAGAGAGAGAGAGAGAGAGAGAGAGAGAGAGAGAGAGAGAGAGAGAGAGAGAGAGAGAGAGAGAGAGAGAGAGAGAGAGGAAGTGAAGTGGTTAATGATGGCTGGAAGAACACTATCAGAGGAATTGTAAGTAGAGTGGAATTGGGAGCGAAACAAGGAGCAGATGTAACTGTAGCAGTAAGAGTTGCCCTTAGAGAGTAATGTTATTGGAAGAGGAGCAGGAAGGAGGAAGATTATAGAAAATAATAAAATTCACTTTCCAAAGAAAGATTCTGTGAGCCATGCAACAGGGTACAATGATAGAACAGGGTACAATGTAGAGCAGTAAAGACCAGTGTACAACAGTGCTCAATGGTGGAGCAAGGATCCCATGACAGAGTAGAGTCATTAATCTGTGATACATCATCAGTAGTAGGATGAAAGTCTGCTGGCGGACCATGTGTGAGTGGCAATATTGTAAGACACCTGATAGTTCATCCACAATACACAGACACTCCCTTACACAGCACACACTGATCCCTCTATTTATAGATTATTTTATGAACTTAGTTTTCATTCATTGATTATCTCAGATTGAAGATGCTGCAAAAGCAAGTCTGCAACCAGCTACAATTACACTAACCACACAAATTGGCAACAAAATTATAATTATTTGTACATTGACTCTATACTCTTATAGAAATGATTAAAACTGAGCAGTTTTATATACACACACACACAGCTATTGGCTGTCTGCTACTGTTAGTAAAACACTTGTTAGTCTCTCTCTCTCTCTCTCTCTTTCTCTCCCTTTCTCTCTCTATGGCACAATTCCCTCAACTTAACTGTTAATTAATAGTTAGATGCAATAGAGTAGAACAAGACAAGTATCTTTTGTCTGATAATGCAAGGAATGTTTATTCAGCTTTCTCTCCAATTGATGCAACTGGAAAGGGAACTTGAAGCAGAATAATTCAATATATTGTTGGGTCTTTTCTACAAGGAGTCTCATTTAACAAGAAGAATTCACTGCAAAACTGAGACCAGGTCATTATTTTTTGAACAGTTTACAAATATTTATCAAAAATAATTTATCAACAGTTAATTAAATCTCACAAATTAAAAACTTTGCACCTATTTTATTTCATCAGCAACTGTAAATGTTGAGAGAGAGAGAGAGAGAGAGAGAGAGAGTCCAGAATCAGTAAAGATATAAATATAAGAATATATGAATTACCTAATTTTTTAAAGATGCAATCTTTAGTAACAAAGAGTTGACATTATTCTCAACGCATTTAAGACACATGAAGAATCTTTTAAACAATACCAAATTTCTCCATGAATATAATCACTATTGGTGAAGTAATTCAAATTCAGCACAAAGTCAGATTGTTACTAAAAAACAGAAAGACAAGATGAGTCAAGCTGTATGTGCTATCACCAGTCTCTTATAATAAAAACTAAATAATACTGATTCTTTAGTGTTGCAATGGAAAAATTTTAATTTCCAGTCAACCCTTTGCCAGGCAAACCATATTTCCCTAACTAAATATAGGAATATATGAAAAGAAGACACTAAAATCAATGAAGGTTTTTTAAAAATAAATACGACACAATTTTCTAGATTCATCCAAATAAGAATAAATTTAAAACTTCTTTTTCATACCAACTTAGCTGAGACAGGTCATGCTAAAATATTCATATTTAATTCAAATCTCAATCAAAACCTCATTACTACATGAATGACATTATGAGATTTCATTTGGACAATAAAGTTAATTATTATGCCCCTACTGGCCAACACCAAGAATGCGTATGTATGTATGTATGTATGTATGTATATATATATAAAATAGAGTGGCGGGGGGTACATGCACACTAATACACCAATATACAAAATTACAGTTATTTAACTAAACCTCTCCAAGATATTGATTATACTGAAAATCTATTGAAAGGCTACTCATAGGAAATAAAGTGAGGAAAAAGTCAAATAGAAAGCTGAGTCATCCTCCTTCATCCACCTTCTTTCAAATTTGAGAAACTTCTCAAAAGTCAGCATTGTAACTATGTCCCATGCAAATTAATAGCAAAAATACCTTTGTTGTACTGTTCCAGTTGAAAGAGGGATTGTCTTCTTTAGGAGATGGAGCTTGCAGAAACAAATAGTAAACTTATAATATTCAATTCCACAAACCAAAGACAATCTGAATTCAAATTTCACAAGTTCATACTGTTTATATTTTTATTTTTTACTACTCCCATTAATATCAATGTAAATATTTTAGCAGGAAAACAAACAACAATAGTTCTCTAAAACTTAAAACTGCCTGCCTTTACAGTGTTTATCACACTGCACCATGACATTGTGTGTCATTGGGTATATATTGTCATGATCGTGTTATAGGATATAGATTAACCTGGTAATGTTGTTGGGTGTGGACTCTCTTGTTGCTTCAATGAACAAAGGTTCAACAAGACACAGCTACTGGACCATCACTCTACAGCTGCCTTTGAGCAGGGTCAAAGCTGAAGCTTCCAGTAGTATTTTCTACTTGTCCCCATTACATCTTTCCCCTATCACCACTGGACTTACAAAGAAAGCAGATGGTGAGCTGGCAGAAACGTTAGCACACGGGGCGAAATGTTTAGCAGTATTTCGTCTGCTGTTACATTCTGAGTTCAAAATCCACCGAGGTCGACTTTACCTTTCAGGGTCGATAGATTAAGTACCAGTTACGCACTGGAGTTGATGTAATCGAGTGAATCCCTTTGTCTGTCTTTGTTTTTCCCCTCTATGTTTAGCCCCTTGTGGGCAATAAAAAAATAAGAAAGCAGATGGTGTGGGTGCTAGTGTCTTGGTTTGCTGTACATCTTGTATGATGACTACTATCATGGTGGGCATGGTTTGTGCAGAGCCCAATCCCACTCTCCTGTCTTCCAGACTTGTATTGATCTGATGTAACAAATGCCATGAGCCCAGTAGTTATCAGGATGCAGGATTTGTATGGAGTCACCTTCTCTTAGATGACCTGTTAAAGAGCTGAAGGACCTCATTGGCCATGGGTCCATTGGTAGGGTCTGTGAGTGACCTTCCAGAGGCAGTTCTATGACATGCTAGTTAACCCATAGTTGGGACTCTGACAAGTGCTACAACTCAAGATTAGAACAGACCCAGGCAACAATAATAGCTAAGAGCTTGTTTCGCATTCCTCAAAGCTCTGGAGTCCCCAAACCAGGGCTCCACTACCAAATACAGTTTAAAGTTACACCCAGGATAAATATTAACATATCGTGAAGTATATATTAATTAACATAGTAGTGTTATTAGGTATATATTTCTTTTCTACTCTATGCACAAGGCCCAAAATTTTGGGGAAGGGAGCCCCCAACCAAAAGGATGAAAGGCAAAGTTGACCTCAGCGGAATTTGAACTCAGAACGTAAAGACAGACGAAATACCGCTGAGCATTTCGCCCAATGTGCTAACATTTCTGCCAACTCGCCACTTTTTAACACAGTAATGCTATTGGATATGTCGGACTTAACACAAAAGTATGATAGGTATTGTAGTGTTGATCAGAACTTTTCATTTCATAATCATATTGGAAACAACCAACATTAAAGGTATGCGGTCAAAACTAAAACCCATAACAAGTATCTCTTGTGAAATCAAATTTTAAAAGATCAGAACACATCATTGATGATGTATTGACAGACAATAAAAAATGTCATATATGTAAAGGGATAAGATTTTTGACACATCTAAATCCGACGTGTAAAATGAGATCATTTACAGTCAGCAACAAGAAGGGCATCAGGCTGTAAAACAATGCTTCATGGAAGAAAAAAAAACCTAAAAACGAACACACGTCAAGGCGCATGACACAGTGGTTAAAGCATTGGCTGACGATCCTAGGTCGTGGGCTCGATTTTTGGAGAAGATTATCTCTTTGAACAAGGCGTTCATTTCACGTTGTTCCAGCCTATTCAGCTACAAGAGTATCAACAGAGAGTTAACCTTACACTATCTACATCCAACCTACTATAGAAGACCAAAATAGAAGCTGGGGGGAGGGGGGAACAGATGAAGTGAGAGAAAAACTAGGTATCAGCAGGTGTCAGCCCCAGTGAACATAACAGAATAAGAGAAGAGTGGTTTAGAATTACGGAAACAGGAGTGTGCAGAGGAGAAGTACAACTAGTGACAAGATACGGTGTGGAAGGAAAAAGCCATGAAACAGATCAGTAATCCTTAATTGAAATTTTATTAAAATAAAACGAGGAGAGAAGGCAGTTTTATGAAAAGTATTTTAGTCATTTAGCACAACTAATTACTAAGAGGGTCAGCTGTACTCATTAAATACATGAAATTTAATTGAAGAGCAATTTGATGACTGTGGACAACAAATATCTTAAATACAAAACAAACCTTCATATTAAACCGCGTGTTTAAACTCTAACCCCTCTCACATTGGCTGTTGGGTTATTTCGATACAGCTTCTATTCATAGCGCTATCAACAGTTGTGTATGTTATAGTTTGACTTTGAAGTGTAGTGTCGGATATTATTATTACTGTTACTACTGCAGCATACGGTATGAAAGAGTAAGTAAAACCCCCTATTACACATCAGTAGCTGGGAATGCTACTGTTGCAAAGGGTTACTGAGGAACGATACAAATGATTTTCATGTTACAAAAAAAAAAGACACGTTTCTCCATATTAAAGTATAATGCTACACAACCCCAACAACAGACCTTTCAAACCGACGAAGACGGCGGCGGCGGCGGCAAGCCCACTGACATTTGTAACATCAACAACTTATGTACCGCTTGACCCACTTTTCTTAACGGTCGCTGACCCTGCTGACTCCTCTGTTCTCCCCTGCTACAAAATCATCAGAAATGACCAGGGGATGAGTCTTTGGGTTAGCCTCTGTTTGGTCATTCGACCTACTAGAAGTAGCAGCCAAATCAAACCCAACATTTGATAATGCTGTAGTTTGAGATGGTCACAGCAGGAATTCGCTTTAATCGTTGGCTAAGTTTAACAAAGGAAACTTTATGGCTTCCAATGAAGTTCGTCCACAAGTATTGAGGAGGTGGGGGAAACTGAAAAGGGATTGTTTTACAGATGTTTTCATCATGTTTGAGATATTGAAAATGAAAGTGGACGACAGACTCTGAGCTTCTTCGTGATGGGACGTAATATTGTGTGTGTTAAGACACAATAGGACTATGTTTATGTAAAGGCCCTCCTTAAGGGTCAATTTCTGTTTTACCAACAATTTTTCACTGGTTCAACAATAATCAGATCTAAATGTTAGCAGATTCAACAAGCCACTAAACAAGTTTTCTTCAGATGGATGTAATATGAACGGGTGTTTCTTCCTGGATAAGCTTGCGGAGGGGGAGGAGGGGATAGATTTCTACCTTTCTTTCCATCTCGATTCTCTGAATAAAATGAAATGTTGACATTTAATATTAATAATTTGAGTAACGTGGCATGCTGGCGGAATCGTCAGCATGCCAGCATTTCGTTCGCTTTTACGTTCTGAGTTCAAATTCCCTGAGGTCAATTTGCCTTTCATTTTGTCGCGGTCGATAAAATAAGTACCGGTTGATCACCGGAGTCAATGTAATCGACTTTCCTCCTCCCCCGAAATTGCTGGCCTTGTGCCAAATATTTGAAATCAGTATCGTTACTTTGACTACTTTACCACTGCAACCCCCAAGATACGCATGCGCGCGCATTGGGGAGACAATAGCCAATAAGTGCAGCTGAAAGGCTAGACTCTGGAGGTGCGCTAACAATGGAGTAGAGACATGCCGTTGCTGTTGCTATTTCCCAAAGCACCGAACTCCGTCTGTACACAACCATTGTCATACTGTATCTGTGAAATGTGAGGGAAAACCAACAGAACCTAGTCAACTCTGAACTGGCTTCTACAGGCGTTGACTTAGAATCGTTGTTCGGACGAAGATGTCATGGAAAGAGTCAGACTGACGAACATACAATAATATCATTGCCGTGAGATGGCGAAAGGTGCTTAGCCATGAACTACGCATGCCTACAAAGAGACAGCTGTCCTGTCCCCAGTAAAACACAAACTTTCTTGTTCTTAATGACACGTTAATTCAAGAGAATTTTTGATTTATGAGATTCTCTGCCGATTTAAACCAAAAAGTGAGAGAGAGAGAGTGTGTGTGTGTGTGTGTGCGCGCGCGCGCACGGACGTGGTTGTGTAAGAAGCTTGCTTCCTGGCTACATGGCTCCAGGTGCAATCCCACTACATGGCACCTTGGGCAAATGTTTTCTACTAAAGCTTCGGGCCGACCAAAGAGTTGGTAGATGGAAACTGAAAGAAGCCCGTAACGATCCTTTGGACGACAGCGACATTCTATGTGTGTATTTTCCGTTTGTTCCCTTTGTTTGTACTTATTATACATTATATCTTTTTGGACATATCATTGAATGTAACGCCACGCACCTTCTTATTTCGTTAGCATTCTGTTCATTCACATACGTCTGCGTGCGTGTCTTTGTGTCTGCCCTCCCCTCCACCGACTGACCATCGGTGTTGCTGTACTTACCTGCCTGTAATTTAGCGCTTCGGCCAAAAGTGACAGAGAGAATAAGTACCAGGCTTTGAAAAATAGAATAAGTACTGGGGTCGATTCATTCGACTAAAAATCATTCAAAGCGGTGCCCTAGTATGGCCGCAGTCTAATGACTGAAACAAGTAAAAGATAAAAGATATACGAGGGGTGCTGAAAAGTTCCTGGCTTTCGGTTAAGACAAGACTAACCCCTCAGACGTAGGTAAACACCCCTAAATTGAAGATGCTCTCACTCAACGGAAATAAAACCCCGGCAAACCAAATATGGCATCCATCAAGAACAATGTTAGTTCTATCTAAGAAACATAATATTCAAATTTCCACATAATCTATTCATGACCTAATTATAAATTCAAAATGACCGACAAGGCAAACACAACCTCATTTTAGGTCAATTTTTCTACCAAACTATCAAAGGTAATATGCTCTAACTTGGAATGCCAACAGACAAGATGGTGAAACAAAGACATTGATGAAGTTGGTCAAGATTCCGTTGTGGAGTCTGCTCATTGTCATATGCAGCAGTTCAAGCATTTTTGACCCCTGGGTAGTAGCATTCAAGTGTTTTTGGAACAAATGAAGTGTATCTTATCACACTAGAACAGCGTCTAGGTAAGTATCAAAGTAATACATAGAGCTCATTGCATCAATTATTCTCGGAGATAGTGTAACCTAAAGATTGCTACTCATAGTCAGAAATGTCATTTTGAGAAAAACGCAAAAAACGCAGGAAGTGGTTGATTTAACAACAATGCCCAACTACACAAGAATAATATCCACATTTTAGTGAAATATTTGCAGTTTTGCACAGTCTAATAACGCCCAGAGGCATATCATCTGAAATCTGAGATATTCGTCTTCCCTTAAAGAAAATACAGGAGGATCAATTAATTATATTATTCATCTTATATACCTCTCAGATTCACACACTTATTGCAGCGGTCCTTCAGTTTTTCTAAGACCTGTAAAAGAACTTGGCAGGTTGGGGCTCCAACCAGGTTTTTCACGATACCCTTAAAGCTAGGAACTTTTCAGCACTCCTTCATGTGAACGTTTGGTCTCTGCTGCCATAACAAAGCTAAACACCATATGGAAAAGCAACTGCATTAATTTTCCAAAGATACTCAAAATGTACAAGTCCTTGGTGACTTCGATCCTTCTGTGCGGGTGTGAGCGCTGGACACTTCCAGGCGATGTACCTGTGATCCAGGCGTTTGAGCACACGTGCTCCAGAAGAGTGCCATGCTTTCCGCACACAGGACACAAAACAAACAGCTTTGTCGGGCAGAAAGTGAACAAATGCGCTGGTAGACAGGAACCACAGAAATGAAAACTTGTCTGATATGGCCAAGTTTCCCCGCCACAACTCCCTGTCCAAAAACATCCTTCAGGGCTCAGTTGAAAAAGAAACAGAGAAGATCCTGGTTTCACAACAGGTCATGACACTGTTACGACAGAGAACAGAGACTCGTGGCGACGGCTGACTACAAAAGCATGTAGAGTGGTACTCCAACGACTAGCTTTGCCACTCCCACACACACATACATACATATA
>NC_068994.1:869533-873753 GCF_001194135.2 Octopus bimaculoides | reverse complement strand
ATATATACACACACACACATCCGTTTGTGTGTATGTGTGTGAAATGTTGTAATAAAGACCACAACTTTTATTAAATACAGCTACCCAGTTCCTAGTTGAAATAATAATTTCGCCATTTTTACTCTCTTTGCCGATCGAGTGGTTTTTTTCTACTTGTTGAAGCCTTATTGCACGTGCGCGCGCGCGCGTATACAGATGTGTTTGCACACAAACACACGCACGCACGACGGGCTTCCTATAGTTTTCGTCTACCAAATCCCAAGGCTATAATAGAGGACACTTGCCCAAAGTGAGACTGAACATGAAACCATGTAGCTGGGAAACAAGCTCCTTGCACGCCTGCACGCGTGAGTATGTGGGGAGAGATATACAATTTTAAACTACATCCGGTAGTGGGTCCTTGGTTCGAGAGTTCCAGATTTTGAAGCGTGTGAAACCACCTCTTAACATCTGTCAGGGTCCCAGCTATGGGTTTAATTATCATGTTACGGAAGAAACTCCAAGCACAAACCCTCACTGCCTTGTGAGTGCCTTGGGAAACAAAAGGGCTAGGGGAGTCGATCTCGACATTAAATCAGAGAGTGGAGGCTCTCAAGCCGTCCGATCCCCTATTTGACATATTTCCAGCGTGGGTAGAGCTTTCCACCCTTAGATGGACACTGCAATGTAAAACTAACGGCTTGCTAGTCACCGCAGCCGTCTCAGCTCGCTGAACCATTGTGGTCAAACCTCCAAGGCTAAAGGGTGGGATCGGATTGCACTGGACTGATCTCACTTTAAAATTACTGACAGCAAGAAACAACAGCGAAGGAAAAGGGACGAAAACCGACAGGTACCGTATTCGTACTGGCAGTTGCAGAATCATATCTGCATATAGGTGCCACTCTTTCTCATGATGTTCAGACACAAGGGACTGCTATCATCATCATCATGATCGAGTCAGCCTCTTGCCATTCCGCGTTTCACCTACAGGCACACTTGATCTTCGGGAAACTTGCTTGAAGATGTTGTATACCTACAGGTGATTGTCAGAGTAGCTAGAGGCTAACTCAAAATAAAATATCAGTAATGTTATGGTGCTGAGCACTCTTTTTTCCGACAGTTAATACTAAACGGGTGTATGTATGTGTTTGCGTGCGTGCGCGCGCAGTTATACGTATGTGTGTGCGCGCGCGTGCATATATATATATATTCATACACACGTTATTTGTATATTATGTAGTCCCACACTGTGTGTGTGTGTGTGTGAGAGAGAGATGGTAATTTAGTCAATGAAATAAATTGATATTCGTGAAAATGGTCAGTGAACCCATTAGTTGAGATGATTGTAAAAACTGCTACATTATGTGGTGGAGTGGTAGCAGAAGGGCCACACTTGCAGATAGCAGGGATTTCATCACACGCCATTTACGTTACTGTGAATACTCCTGCACATATTCTCACCTTATCTTACACCATATTCCTGGGGACATTTCATTCATAACATTTAGAGTTTGGCAAACAACTGTACCTTTTTACTTTCCGTCTGTTTTGACATAAAAACAGCTTTCGAAATAGTTGTGGGCTGTTGAAACAGTTCGACAAACTGAAGTTTTTACAAATTGATTAAAACGAAAGGTTGAATGCAGACATAAAAGATATGGAAATTAAAAGGCTGTTGTGAACCAATGCTGGAGCACCTTTGGGATCGCTCCTCACGCTAGAAATAGCAGCTTAATCTCCTTGAAACCACAGCATACTATCATATTAAAGGACACACTGGATAATATCCAGACTACATTCTTAAACAAGATGTGATATGCTTCTGAGTGCAGAGACATTTCCTGACAAGTCTCCTTGCTCTGTGTCACGGCCACTGACTTTCAGACTGTTTTGAGAAGCAATTTTTTTTACATTTGGCTGTCCTTTCTGCAGCCAAACAATGTAGCATAAAATGAAGAGAGGTGGTATATGTTAAACAGGTCAAACCAAGGAAAGTGTCATTAGAGTAACATGAGAAGGAAAACAACTGATAATAGTAATGGGCTGCCCACACCCTTAGGGGCTACAAATGAAAATACAAGCAATGGACATAAGAGGGTAAACAGAAACATTTAACATTATTGGTCCAGATGCTATGGACCTACGATTATGAGGGGACTTTCTTTCACCAATTACAGGCAAACCAAATATCTCTGTACATCGTTCTCTTTTTTTCTTTTTTTTTAGTTCTATTATTTCAGATGCATTACATGTATATGTACGCATGCGCGCGCGCGCAGACGCACGCTATATGTATGTATAGAAGTGTAACCCACACAGAAATCGTGTGCATTTAACAGTGGTTACTAAAATATTTGGGGAGTAGTTTGAAATGGGGCCCACAGTTCGCATATCTGGTTTGGGCCTATTACCTCCTGTGCATTGAATTGGATATCATATTTATGAGATAACTCTGAATGTCCACCCTTCTGTACCAATATTTCCATTCAACATCTTGACTGACTTCACCAGATGGGCATTTGCAAGACTGTGTGCGTGAGAGAGAGAGAGAGAGAGAGAGAGAGAGAGAGAGAAAGAGAGAGAGAGAATACAAGTGGCTTCTATGTAGAAATAATTGAATGACATTATATAACTGCCATGTCTCTCTCTCACTGACTCAACTACAAACTTTCATGATAACGGCCACCTGTTGCCGAAAAGCTCGGCTCTATTCACGAACACGAACACACACACACACACACACACACACACACACACACACACACACACAGATATACAGGTTCACTGTAGGGAATCGGGTGTAGAGAAAACTACGTCATTTTTCCTGCTACCGAAGAAAGTTGGGGAGGGGTGCTGCAGAGAGTGTGCAGCTGCATCTGCAGCTGCAACAGCAGCAGTAAGAGAAACTGCAATGATGACGATATTAGAGTGATAAAGTTGGAAATTATTTCACTAAACAGATCGGCAGAGATATATAAAAATACTACAACAAAAATTAACAGAAGATCGATATATTATACTGAAAGCTCGCTGTATTTCAACAAATCGTATGAATAGATTATATCCCGTTAACAGCCAACACCAGTAGCTGAAAAGAACTCTAAGGATACACACACACACACACACACACACACACACACACACACACACACACACACACACACACACACACACACACACACACACACACACACACACACACACACACACACACACACACACTCACACAAGGAAATGTTCCTAGAATATAATATAGAGGAGAGTAATGGTGTTAGTGGTGACAAGATGTGATAAAGACAGCGACTCTGTTCCGAGCAACGTAT
Source organism: Octopus bimaculoides (assembly GCF_001194135.2). Taxonomy (NCBI): domain Eukaryota; kingdom Metazoa; phylum Mollusca; class Cephalopoda; order Octopoda; family Octopodidae; genus Octopus; species Octopus bimaculoides. The sequence continues at coordinate 870,448 of NC_068994.1, read as the reverse complement.
TGAGCACTCGCTACAAACATCACCACCACGTACATATATTGACCCCCCAAAAGTAGGATCAATCGACAGGTTAAAACCTCAACAAATACACAAACTACAGAGGGTGGGGGCAGGAGACGCTTTCAGTGAACTGACAAAGTCGAACACACTGTCTAGTGTTATTGATGATGGCCCTCTGAGCCGCAGATTTAAGACAGACAGTGTGTTTGCTTTTCATGCTTTCGGGGAGTCGGTTCTCGCTTTTTTTGGTAATTTTCTGGCAAAATCAGTTGTAGCCAGATCTGGAAAGGGATCGGCCCCGTCAGGTGTAAAACTGGCGAAGATACGTCGCAGGTCACGACAGCTCCCCTAAGACTCTAACAAATAGCTGAGGGTTCAAATCCAAGCAGCGCGCACAAGCACACAGGCCCTATTTGTTGAAGTTGACTCCAGTCTTCCAATACTTCAAATCACAATAAAGTGCAACAATATAAAATACGCATTGAGTGCTCCATGCAACTTTTAGTGACACAACATATATCGGCGCTCACATATGATATATATATATATATATATATATATATATGCGCGTGTGTGTTTAATATTTTATAAGCTCAAAGCTTATCAGCGATCACCGTGTAATGACTAAAGAAAACAGTCTAATTTTGGGGGCATATAAGTCCTCGACGAAAAAAAGTAGGGTTTCTATACACATAGGGGTACGTTGGTGTAGTGGTAACACACTTGTCGCGAAAACAAAGAGCTGTAGGTTCGAATTCCTTGCGTACGGAAACCCTACTTTTTTTTTCTGTCTATATATATATATGCGATTATTTTTGGTAAGCTTATCAGCGATCACCGTGTAATGACTAAAGAAAAGAGTCTAATATTGGGGGCATATAAGCCCTAGACAGAAAAAAAAAGTAGGGTTTCCGT
>NC_068994.1:859712-862054 GCF_001194135.2 Octopus bimaculoides | reverse complement strand
ATATATATACACACACACACACACACATTTTGTTGCGTCATTAGAGACAGTCGCGAGATTCATAGTAACTGAGAGTAATATCAACACAATTATATTCTATTTTTTCTCCTATGTACACACACACACACACACACACACACACACACCACCTATCTTTGTGTGTATATGTGTATGTATACAAATACGTACATACACGTAGATAAGCCGATGCATCACTCTATTGTTCTTTGATTCAAAAAGTATAAACTCTATACCATATATTGAGTACTCTTTTCTTTCGTTTGTAAACAAAAATCGTGTATGCGTGTGTGTGTGTGTGTGTGTGTGGAGAGAGAGAGAGAGAGAGAGAGAGAGAGAACGAAAAAGAGAGAGAGAGATGTAGATGTAGAAATGTGCAGGTACGATGATGCAGGCAAGAGAATAAAAAGTGAAAATCAACCAGCAAAAAGCTGTCTCCAAGCCTGATAATTACAGTTCGGTGGAATCGGTATAGTTCAAGTCCATTGGCTCCGTCCAAAAATCTGTCTGGAAGAGTAAGTAGGAAGAGAGGAAGAGGTGAGCTGGAGAAAGGAGGTGTTGTCTGGTGGCAGCGGAAGGAAAGTATAGTGAATATATTAGACAAAAAAGGTGACAGACATTACGACATCACTTGTTTTGTATTGTTGCTGAGACGTCTTTAGATTATTGCTACCGTGTTTAATATTACTCCACCTCCTCTCCCTCTCTCTTTCTCTTTCTCTCTTTCATATACATACATATATGTGTGTGTGTGTGTGTGTGTGTGTATCCTACCACCTCCATCAATGTTAGGTACTTTATAATGCACACACACGCACACAACCTTACCTTTGTTTTATTCTAACATACAACAAAACAGCAAAGTACGCTAGACTTGAGATGGCGAAATGCGCGCGCGCGCGCGTCTGTGTATATGAATCCCATGGTTAATCTCGAGAAGTTTGTAGAAAGAATAATTAAGGACTCTTTGTGTTAGTGCTCAGTGTCGGCTTTGGAACCTCTGGCTACACAATTATTTCAGTCTGAGACGGCAGCCAAAGAGAAGAGGCCGAGTTGAAGGAATGTTGGTAAGACGACTGTCAGGGAGCAAAAGGGTGGCCGCGAAGCATGTGGCAAACTGTTTGACTGCTACTGCACTATCTAGCAGGGTAGCAGCGGCTGCATAAAAGGGTTGCATGGGACTTGAAATGCTGATAACGAAAGACTGGCGAAAATAAGGCAAAGAGAGATTACGGATGTGTCCTAGCTGCGCTGGCTAACACATCCGTTTGTCTCGTGACCAATGACCATTCCTTTAAGACACGGACACGTTCTGTCCTACACTATAACAATCTTGTAGCAAACTGTGGGGTGAAGAGCCATGTAGTGGTGTGGTGTGGGGGTATATCCAGTGGTGTGCTGTAGAGTTGCAGCCTAGTGTAGGATGTGGCAAAGAGTGGTGTGTTGTAGTATTATGGGTGGTATAATGTGACGTAGATACCGCGGTGTTATGTGCTTTGAGGAGGGGGGTAATATTGTGCAGTGTGTGTGTGTGTGCTTGTGGTATTCTACACCTATTACTAACCAGTTTCAGAGACAAGACGTACAAATAACAAAATGCAGAGATAAACACACACACACAAGCGGTTGAATTACACATATCATATGAAATGTGGGTTAGGGTTAAGGACTGAAAATAAGGAACAAGGAGAAAGTCACTGATGCATTTTGCCAATCAACTAACTGAATGTTGCATAATAATTATACACATATAGGAATATAATACATATTAGGCCAAATTACACACGCGTGCGTGTGTGTGTCAGACGATACAGTTGTTACTAATTGGTCATCTTTAATAAAAATTAATGCGTCTGAAAGTGATTTCTTCAATGATCTACAACTCTCTCTCTCCACAGAATATCACCCTCTCCGCCCACCTCTTTCGTTTCCTCTCAGGAATTCACTATACTGAGACGCATTACGGAAGCGAAGGTGGGGCATCTCGGTGGTCAGAGATCTGTCAGATATGACAGCTAAATCGCCCTCAAATTACACACGATCGCCTTCATAAAAAAGAAACTATATTCGATAAAATGACGGCATGGCCACAGTTGGAACGTCCTTTCATCATAAATTTGCTCCATCAAGGATGACCTGGGGTTACAACACCGACGTTGTATTATTATCAAATGTCTGATCCACTGGAATGGTTTTCTGACACAACTTCACTGAAAGCTAAATGTGTGTGTGTGTGTGTGTGTGTGTGTGTGTGTGTGTGTGTGTGTGTGTGTGTGCGTGCGTGTGTACACGTCTCTGATGTATAACAATTTGGACGGCTGCCT
>NC_068994.1:851828-858873 GCF_001194135.2 Octopus bimaculoides | reverse complement strand
GAATCATCTGCCTGGACTGAAAGTGCAACGTATGATATTCTTTTAGATTGATTTCATGACCACATCTACACCTTAATATTTGGCACACGTTAAAACCCACATTAACAAAGCCTTGCTGTCGAGGAGCAGAAAACCAATCGGGGAGACTGGCAGACAAAACAGGCAATGCTCTCGAACGCTTGAGAAACTGCTAACCATTGCCTTTTTCTTTACTTGCTGAGTCTGGAGGGAGGTGGTGCCCATAGCCTTTGAAAACCCTTCAAGACCAATGAGATTGATGCTATTAATGATCTTCTTGAACAAGAAAGGTATGAGAAGGGAGGGAATTCAAGAGGCTAACTGTTCTGGGAAGAAAGAATACTAGGTGTAGTGATTAGTGGTGGACCTGAGACGGTTGGATACAGCAAGAATGATAAGAGGGGAAAAGACAAGAGGGTCGGGAATCCCTAAGCATCTTTAGATAAAAGTGTGCACACCTGAAGGCCAGAAGTGAGAACAGGTCTGTGAATGACTTTATGCCACTCGCTCTGATGGCCCTTTTCTTGATGTGGCACAGGATGTCTGTGTCTGTAGCAACAACACCATTCTAGATGCGAGAGCAGCACTCCAGCGCGGGCCTCATTTCAACTGAGTGAATTGTAACTACTTACTTTGCGAAGAAGTAACTTCTGTCCCTGAAGTGAGAGACCAGCCATTGGAATTTGATCTCAGCTATGTTTCTAGGTATGCTTTCAACAACAGGAGAGATCCTCAGAGACAGTGACGTTTAACACTTGAAGTGATTGCAAGGATTCTACTTACATACTGCTCACCATTAAGTGCGGCATGGTTTGATGATGTTGTCTTGGTATGAGTAATGTTTGTGTTTTATTGCCGTTGAAAGACACTAGACTGACATATCCCCGTTTGAAGATGCTTTTGAGAACTTTGTTAACAGAATTAGTGTGAGTTTGGTGTGTGGTGTCTCGGCTGCATGTAGATGGTGCATAGTTGGGGACGGTTAGGTGAGAATGAAAGCTCTAGTGTCATCTGCCTGAGAATGGACGATGTTGGTTGCTGCAGCAAGTCATTGATACATAGAAGGGAGGTTGTCCTAATGTTGTGCATTAGCAAATGCCTGTTTTACACGTGTGTGTGTGTGTGTGTGTGTGTGTGTGTGTGTGTGTGCGCGCGCGCTTGTGTGTGTCAATACACACACATACAGATTTACATGAACAGATACAAATAAATTTTGTCTTTTAAAATATCTAAACTGACTCTTCCATGATGTAGCGCGCGCACACTACATCGTTGGAGAGTCACTTTAGCCATTTAAGAACATACAAAATCTGCTGTGTTCGATTCCCATAAAGTACCATTAACTTTAAGCAATACCACTTTACTATAAAATAAATAATACTTTTAGAGGTTTGTCAAAGTTTGTATGTGAGGGTCTGTTGTACTGTTGCTGGTTGAACTTCACACGCACCAGTCTTTATTTCTTTCCCATTCAACTCCTGTTTTCTTTGTCTAACTGTAATGCACAGTTATTAACATTACTAATTTTTACCCGAAATGCTACTTAATACTCCGCGCGTGTGCGTGCGCTTTCTTTAGTTGTTTGCGTTTAGTGTCACGCTATAAAAATGAGGAAAGAGAAAAGAGTGACTGTGCTGAAAGAGGAGGAAGAGAGAGAAAGTATAATAAAGACAAAGAGAATAGACAGACACATAGGTAGGTGAAATACTGAAGAATGGAAGAGAGATAGAAAAATAGCCAACGACTAGATACCCAGCGAAACAAACAGCGAAGTGTGTTAAACATGGGGGTGGGGAAGGCTGCAGTCGTGAGAGTAGAGAAATAGAAGGAAAACAGATGGAAGATTACAGTAGAAAGAGTGAGTAGGAACAGCGTGATAAGATATTAAAGACTGAGCTAATGATGCAGAGAGAGAGAGAGAGAGGAGGGGAGAGAGAGAATTATACAGAAAGTTGAATCAGACAGCACAAAAAAAAAAAAGGAGGAAAAGAGAGGAATAGCCATCAGTCAGCCAGACAGACAAAATAAAACACAAAATGGAACAAATCTGAAAGAATTACTGTAAGACAAATAAGCAACATCGTTTTTAACGGGTACTACGATTGTGTAGGTATAGGTGTATGCGTGTGTGTGTGTATACACACACGCACGCACACACACACACACATAATGAAGAGAACAATATCCAACGTGTCGGTAGTTAGCTCCTCAGGAAGCACTCTCTTCCTGGCGACCCCCCATACAACAGCCCGACTTACACATACCTGGAAGAAGGCCGAGATGTGAAACGTTCAACAAAGCCCAAAAAAAAAGCATGCATGGGTATGTTATTGTCATAATTAGCAGCTCCCCCCCCAAAAAAAAAATTATCCAGGTAGTCGTCGCTATGCGACGCGGCATTGTCGCAATATATATATATATATATATATATATATATACAATGCCATTCGGAAAAAAAGACTGTCCTGGAATAAATACAGAGCCCCCCCCCCCTGTTATTGAATATATAAAGAAACAACTACACAAGAAATACTGGTGGGTCATTCCCATCAAAACATCTACCAAGTGTAAACATAATAGGCTACGAAAAAGTATGAGCCACCGGAAAAGTCAGCTGTCTTTCTAATGTGAAGATTCCTTTAATTTTCAAAGAGAAAGAGAATAACTAGGGACAACTGCTTCGAAACCTCCAGCTTCTGCATCCAGATTATAAATTCATATTTACACCAATAACAACTGGAGCGCTTGGTTTTGAGAGTAAATGCCGAAGTGACAATCTGGATAAGCTAGGGTTTTCAGGAAAAGAAATCAACTCCCTTACACATTACAAATACAATCTGCAAGCGGGACAATAAAAATATGCAAGACTTTTCTCAAGTTTCAAATGTGATATTGTTTGTATTATCAACATTCCAGCGATAGAGCTTTGTACTTTCGTTAGAAACCAGTTCCTTCCTCAGGGGAAGAATTTAAATAATTAAAAACAGAAGAGAACATAGAGACATGCATAGTTAGAAGTGGCTGCAACTAGACAGGTTAAAGACTGCTGGCCGAAAACTCGCTTGGTGATCAAACTTTGTGTAAGTGTATGTGAAGGCTTATTCTCTGAATTCAAGAATGAAACCAACTGTGAGTATGAACTGTAAAGATCCACAGTCCACGTAGCTGACAAGGACATACACAGGAAAGCCACTCTAGAATTAGCAAGACTTTAAATACTATAAGTATTTAGTGAATACTTATTCTGCCAAAGCAACACAGATATTTTATATGACACACACATATATACGCGTACGCACACGATGTATAAGTGTGTGCACAAACACACACATACTACATAGGTACGTACGTATTATACGTATGTATTTACTGTGAGTCATAAACACGAATTTGCGACAGAGCTACAGAACCTGATTCAAGCATCAACTGCTGCCTCAAATTGGTACTTGAATCACACATACACTTACATATAGATATACACACGTCTGTGAGAAAGCATGTGTACTAAAACCAAACTTCCGTCTTCTTTCTATGAAACTTGTAAGTAATGCGATTTTTAGTCTTTCGGTGAATGCAAATATAGATATATAAAGGCTCTGTATGAAACGCGTTTCACACCGACCTACCGACCTAGCTACCAGCCTGTCTATCCAGCCAATTATCTAGACGCACACATTCAAAGCTAATTAGCGGCTCCCTCATATACAGCCCCGAACATTATTATTGAAATTATTATCAATTTCTGATTTTGACTCAAGGCCAGCAATTTTGGGGGAGGGGAAGTTGATTATATTGATCCCCGTGTACAGCTGGTACTTATTTTATTGACGCCGAAAGAATGAAAGACAAAGGCGACCTCACCGGAACTTGAACTCAGAACCTTTCTTCGGTGTTGCTCTCTTTAACCAGTCCATTATTAATTTTTTTTTTTTATTTTTTTTTTTTAATTATTATTATTAAGACGGCGAGCTGGCAAAATCGTTAGCACACCGGGCGAAATGCTTAGTGGTATTTCGTCTGCTGCCACATTCTGAGTTCAGATTCCGCCGAGGTCGACTTTGCTTTTCATCCTTTCGGGGTTGATAAATTAAGTAACAGTGAAACTGTGGGGGATCGATGTCGTCGGCTAGACCCCTTCCCACAAATTTCAGGCCTTATGTCTCCAGTATAAAGGATTATTATTATTGTTCTTGTTGTTGTTGTTGTTACAGATGCCACACAGTATACAATATCATGAGGTTGTTGATTGAAGATATTATGTCTATTGGGGGTTTGTACCGTTTGTCAAGTCACAACAAAGACCCCAAACAGACAGTTCTTTATGCAATATGCAGGCAGTTCCAAGTAATGCCGACTTTTGCAATACGTCCAGATTGTTGGGTACTTCTAAGGTTTTCAGGTGGGGTTTTTTTCAGCTTGGGTGGTATTGAACCCAATGCTCCGATTACAATAGGGACAACTTTTATATTTGACTCTCATAGCTGCCACATCTTAGTAATCTCAATTCTCAGGTCTCCATATTTACCAGCCTTTTCTCTTTCTTTCATGATATGTTGATCTCCTGGCATTGCTACATCGATTATTAGGCATTCTTGTTTGTCCCTCCTAAAGGTTACTATATCCGACCTTCGGTGCTCTAACACTTTGTCTGTCTGGAAATCAAAGTCCCAGAGGATTTTTGCTTTCCCCTTTTCATCCATTACCTTTTCTGGTGTATGTTGGTACCAAGCACCCATAACCTCATATCGACTTTACCTTTCCTCCTTTCGGGGTCGATAAATCAAGTACCAGTTGTGTACTGAGGTCGATGTAATCGACTAGTCCCCTCCCCCCCCCCAAATTTCAGACCTTTTGCCTATAGTAGAAAAGAGTTATTATTCCATCCCAAACCACTGCTGCGACAACTTTTCCGATTGACCTCTGTTTCATAAAACCTGATTACAGAGAAATACAAGGAGTTAAAACGAAGATTTTTACGCCGACCGTTGAAGGTTTCGATTTAACACTTTTCGCTAAACGAACACCGACAAATGGGGTGTTCATTCTTGATGCTGTTGTTATTGTTGTTGTTGTTATTTTGCCCAGTGTTGTTAGCATACTGGACACAAGGCATAGCGGCATTTCTTCTGGCTTTATGTTCAAATTCCGCTGAGGCTGACCTTTGCCTTAAAATGAGTCCCAGTCAAGCACTGGGATCGATGTAATCAACTAAACCACTCTGCCCCAAAATTTTAGGCTTCGTGCCCATAGCAGAATTATTACCATCAAATCTAGTCTGCTACATATAGGCACATACACCCCATGGGCAGTAATTATATCCAGGAACAAATAAAAGGACAGCTAATTTTTTTAGGAGTAATTAAATGGTTAGAATGACTCCACAAAATACTGCGCGCGAGAGCACAAAATATAATCCTTTCTACTATAGGCACAAAGCCTAAAATTTTGTGGGGGAGGAGACAAGTCATTACATCCACCGCAGTACATGACTGGTACTTATTTTAGTAACCCCGAAAGTAAGAACGGTAAAGACACATGAAATACTGCTAAGCATTTTGTCCGGCGCGCAAACGATTCTGCCAGCTTGCTCCCTAAGCCTTAAATAGTATATAATGATAAATATATAGGTGGGGATGCATCATTTACTACTGCATGACATGTTGCGCGCGCGCACACACACAACACAAAAGAATATTAATACGAGATGAAGAACAGGCTATCTTGTAAATCACTAAGGAGCTTTGGAAAAGCACGCCATAAGCTTATTACCCAGATAAAATTATATTATATTTGTGTTTATATATGTGTGTATACATATAGAAAGAGGGAAGGAGGGAGGGGGAGAGAGAGAGGCAGAGACATGTAGACACACACACAAATGGATTCCCTGCAGACTGTGCAACTGAACACCGTCTCCGGTACCTCCATTACGCTCCAAGGCGCAATGCTGGCGAAGACAAACGACTAGCAGTGACCCAGTCATGGTTGACTCCGCTTTCTGTCAAGTCTCTCCATCTATCGATACGTGATACGGAATCGAGTGCGACGTGAAATCCTTTACAACTAAACCACGAGTCTCCAATCTCCATCAGAGGAGCCGAATTTTAAGATAAACATCAACATGCGTCTGAGTGTCATACGCACACATGAACGTACGCCGAGTAGCTTTGCGTCACAGGAGAGTATGACCTGGCAACGTGTGTCGTACTGTCACCAATTATGTGTCCATGTATCACAAGCAACAATACACTCCACCACCACCACCCCCATCCTTAACCCAGGTAGAAAAAAGAAGACTGTACCGACGACACTCGACTGGAACTCATCTTCAGCTAAGCAGACAGGAATAACGTGAAAACAAGTGTCTTGCTCAAGGACACAGTGAGCCACCTGGTCCAAGAAACGAACACATAAACTTATGATCGAGATCCAAACCACTACACCATCCTACACACATGAAACCAGACATTTCATGTGCACTCTCACAAATTCGAAACCAACGGTGCTTGCAAGTACTGTTTAAACTGGGGTTTCTAAACAGCTACTTACTACAATGCACGTTGATATGTGTGCGGGCAAGTATGTATGTTCGTGCACACAGGAACACATAGAGAATCTATTATTTACTATACACGGAATTTCCGCCGAGGTCGACTTTGCCTTCCATCCTTTCGAGGCCGATACAATAAGTACCAGCTGAGCACTGGAGTAGGCATAATCAACTTGCCCCGTCTCCGAAAAATGGTGGCCTTGCGCCAAAATTTGAAATCGATATAGAATTTAAATCGTGTGTATATTAATTGATATCATATTAACTAACATTTATCTCTAACGGGATGGGATACTTTTTTATGCTATAACGGAACAGTAAACTATATATATATATATATATATAAATATATAATTAAACCCCCCACCCAAAACAAAAAAAAACGAGAAAAAACATAAAAACGACGCGAGGACGTAGTACATGCAAGGTTTTAATAAGACGCTAAGGGAAGGATATATATATATATATATATATATA
>NC_068994.1:849000-851738 GCF_001194135.2 Octopus bimaculoides | reverse complement strand
TTGTTTTAGTCATTAGATTACGGCCAAGCAGGAGCACTGCCTTGCAGAATTTAAGTAGAACGAATGAAACCCAGTACTTATTTGTTTTACTGGAGCTTATTCTATCGATCTCTTTTGCTAAAGCGCAAAGTTACGGGGACACAAACACACCAACACCGGTTGCCAAGCGGTAGTGGGGGACAGACACAGAGACACACGTATACACGACAAGTTTCTTTCCGTTTCTGTCTACCAAATCCACTCATAAAGCTTTGGTCAGCCCTGAGTAGAAAACACCTGTCCAGGGTGCCACGCTGTGGGACTGAACCCGCATCTATGTGCTTTTGGAAGCAAACTACTTACTACATACGCCTGCGACTATATACATAAAAAACCATCCTCTTTTGTCATCTTGCTCGTTATTTTAATGTTCACACTTCAAAGAATGTGTGAGTCAGACAAAATTCATGGAGCCAGGGTTTCTATAGCCGAATGCTCCCTTCTTGTCATCAGCCCTTACCTTCTTTCCAAGTAAACAAGTTTTCGGACACAGAAGCAGCACAATTGGTGGATAGGATTTCATGGAAGATTGTCTATAAATGACATCGCTTTATGAAGGTGGCGTTCGTTTACAGCTGCTTCATAATCGAGAGGACATACATATTGTGGATGTGCTACTCTGTGTGTATTTGTAGTATAATAGGGACTAATAATATATTTCGTTTTGGTGAAGTCGGTCTCTTCAGTTTCACCGGTGGAGGTAGAGGCTCGTCAGAGAAGCTGTGGCTTATCATAACTTGCCTGATCACCCTCGGCTTCCACACGTGAAACTCAAAAGTAACAAGAGATTTGACTAAACGTGTGTGTGTGTACACATACATGCACACGCGCGCTTTTGAAGTCCCGTGGTTTCATTATATATATTGGAGGTAATAAGATTGCCGTGTGTGTGTGGGGGGGGGGTATATGTATGTATAAATATGTGTGTGTGTATATATATATATATATATACACACACACACATACATACACACACACACATATACACGTACACACACAATATACATATTATTATATGCATCTATACACATATATACACACACGCACACGGTATATAATATATATATTTATACACACACGCATATATCCCCCATTCTACCTGAGACAAGAGATACATTAAGCAGCGGCTAACGACATCGTCCGTTGTGTCCTAGTAATGGGGACACGAGATTAGATGGGGTAACAAGGCCTATTAAAAACAATAGTAATAATGATAATGGCATTATTATTATTATTCTTATTTGAAGTCCCTCTCCAAAACAGTCGCTCTCTCTCTCTCTCTCTCTCTCTCTCTCTCTCTCTTTGTATGGTGTGTGTGTGTGTGTATCAGCGATTGTTTTGTTTGTAATTACGATTGCTAATAATAATACTGGAGGTTTTTCAGGGATCCGTTGTACGATCATGAAATTAATAGTAATGACGGCGACTGTGATGATAATGGTAGTGGAGATGGTGTTAATGACGAAGATTTCTTTAATACATAAATAATAAATCAACCAAACACAAAAACCGTTCTAAAGAAGGAAGCGAAGGACAAACGTGTGTGTACGTGCGTGTTTACACACACATTAGGTATGTTACGGATCTATCTAGCAGTGTGTGTGTGTGTGTGCACGCGTGTGTATTACATATATATTTAAATAATCTAATTATATACTAAATAATATACAACCATATAATATATATGTATACATACAATTTACATAATATAAATATACATACATATAATACATAATATATATACAAACAATATATACATACTCATTATAAGATAGATAGACATACATACATACATACATACATAAGTATTGTATACATATTGTATAAATAAATACCTATATAAATGGATAGTAGATGCGTTACATGTATAATTTATACATTATATATAACGTATAAAACATCATACATTAGAATTTTTATATAATGCATAACACACAACGTCTGCATGTTGTGTGGCAGAAATCGCCAGGGTTTCGCTATAAGACAATTTCTCTCCTGTATTGTCGTATTAACTGTGAAAGAGAAGTGAATGTAGAGAGGCCCTTATTAAAATATTTCCTGGGGAAATGTGGCTAGACCCTTATTAAAATATCCCCTCAATCCCAATCTTTTGACCCATCACCCAAAATACTTTCAACTCACTTACGCAATAAAAACGATTGTGCGAGACTGAAAAGCATTGCAAACAGTTGCTAAAATGTCGAGTTAGCAACGACCAACACAAACTACGGAGTAGTGATTTCATGAACAATACGCTCTCAGCATTTCAAAAGACTGGCCTTGCACACATTTGAATATAGACACGCATATAGATATATATAGGCCTTTATAAACACTAAACAGGGGTACGCGTTTACTGCTCATAATGACTTCGTTATTCAGTTGAGTTCAAAATAAATATTTTTTCAAAACTTACTTACGTACGTGTGTGTGTGTATGTGTGTGTGTGCGCGCCGGCGAACGGCAGATATGCATGCATAATATGCACTTTGCTAACTATTAGATATCCTACTATAAAGCTGTGTGTGATTTCTATCTACCACACGAGCGAAAGGAGGTGTATAGACAAATAAGCTACATCAGGTCAGTAATAAATCAGGTTAACTGTCCAAGTAAACATTGATGAGACTTTATTGATACAAACAAATACATTGTTGGGGTGTAGGTGTGGGTGTATATATATATATATATATATATAT
>NC_068994.1:839912-848938 GCF_001194135.2 Octopus bimaculoides | reverse complement strand
TATATATTGTATGCATAACGCATGTGTATATTAGACAGACAGACAGACAGACAGATAGATAGATAAACAGATGAGAGAATGTGTTCGTGTACAACACACACACCAAGTCCAGTTAAAACTAATAAACTAGTGAAGTGTTGACAGAACAATTAGTGAGGTGGTGATTATTATTATTATTATTATTATTATTATTATTATTATTATTATTATTATTATTATTATTAGGAAGCGATTAAACAGGGATGGTGCCACACTGTTCTTCCACTCGGAAATGGTGGCCCGTCTAGTAAACAGCCGAGTATGTGGCTCGTAGACAGGCATGAAACCCAGTTTTCACAATGTTTCTTTTCCAATGATGATGGAAATGATTCGAGTCCTGAATTTAAGAAACAGGAGTGTTTCGACCCTAACGACCCCAGTATTTTCATTGGTACCTCATCAATCCCAGAGTTACTGACACAAATACGACCTCAGCGGGATTTAACTGAGGATTTGAAGAGAACAAAACTATATACACAAAACAAATCTTGTCGGTGCTCAACCGATTCCCTGATGATGATGATAATAATAATAATAATAATAATAATAATAATAATAATAATGATAATGATAACAACAACAACAATGCTGGAGGTGATGATGGTTATGATTTATGACTGTGACCAGCGATTAATGAAACAGCAACAGTAAAAACGAAGTGCGCTTGGCGTATATAAATAGCTGTTATCTCCAAGAGGAGTTGTGTGTGTGTGTGGTGGGGAAGGTTTTTGACATCAGATGGATATTTGAATTCTATCGGTAAAATGTAAAAAGATAGTTTCGAGTTGTAACAGTGAAGTGCTGCAAAGTGTCTCTTGTTTCTGACATATGTCAACAGAAGGTGGGGGTGGTGCAAGAGATAACCTACAACAACCTTGTTTCAAATAAGGGAAAACCACCACCACCACCACCACCTCCCATATTTAGCCAGTGTCTGTCTTACACAAACAGATGTAAACCAGTTTCCCAATTAACAACTCTCGTTTTCTTCTATCGGAACTATTTGAAAACATTCACATTTAACAGATACAATCATCGCGCACACACACACACTAATCTGGTTGTGTGTGCATCATAGCAGCAACTCGTACAAAAATCTTTATCTCTTCGTCTGTCAGTCTTTCATATTTTCTCTCTTTCGAAATCAATTTACAGATCAGACAAGCTTCAGATAACGCACACACACACAAACGATAATCGGTGTTCTGGAGGTTAATCTTGGCGAAATATCTGTTACTAAGACCTACCTGAGGCTGTTGGAAGCAGGTAAATTTATCCTGAAGATGACGGGCTGACGTTAGACATGGAGCAAGCCCCAACACAACCTGCAACTGCAAGCGCATGTTTCTGGGCATGGCGGTTGGTGGATGTTTTGCCTAGCCACGGCCTCATGCATATATAACATTTGCTTGAGAGCGCAGCAAACACACAGACAGCTACAACTTAACACACTAAGCAAGCAGATTTCCATGCACCGCCGCCGCCGCCGCCACCACTACCACCATCATCATCCTTCTTATTATAAAACAGTGGTGTGTGTGTGTGTGTTATTGTAGCTATGGTGGACCACAACAGTCACAACACCATCTAAACAGGACTACAGATTATATTATGGGAAATTTTTAACTAAACAGGAAAATCGTTTTCTCATTCAGTCGTTATTTTATTCTGCACATACTTAATGATTTGTTTGTCGGCAGACGTTGTAAACAACGACAGTCACAGCCAATAGCACCAATACCCTTCCATATAGGATAGAGAAAAATAGAAACCGAGCAGAATATTTACGGAAAGAGTGATGGAGATTATAAAAGAAAGATTGAAACATGTCGAGAAAGAAAAAGAAGAGAAGAAAGGAAGAATATGTCTGTATGAAAGGTGAACATCAATGAAAACGAATAGCAAATATCTTTGTTCTTTTTCTAGCCGCAATTTCTAAACCTGGAAGAAATGGTCTCCCCCCCCCCTGCGACACATATTTTCAAATAGTTCCTTCTCGCTGCTTTTATGCTCGACTGATTTTCTTCAATGTAGATTTTAAGAATAGTAACGTTAAAGCTTGTTACGGTTATGTAATCGTGTTGTATTCAAGATTAGTTTGTTATTATATAATATAGGGGAGGTGGAGACCAGAATGGTGAACTAGTAAAGGGGCTGGGTTAGGGTTAGGGTTAGGTGAAAAAAAAACAAAGACATCACCCACCCCAACCCCCACCAATTAGCCCTGCTAGAGTTAGTAGGGTAAAAATCAATAATAGTTATAGCTATCATTGCCTAATAAAGATGGGAAGATAGTGCTTGTTACTAAGAGTCTAGTTAAAGCTGACGGACCGAGAAGGGCACCACATAAATGTGAACCACTACCCGTCTCATTTAATGAGTTCGATACAAATAACGAATGCATAATCACTCCTCCAATATCGTCTACAAAAATATACAGCACAGTTAAAATAACACATCTTGGTGGTAGCACCTTTATGTCGGTATACATTATTTCATAAATGAAGCTTGCAATTTCTCTACTCTCTGCCCATCATACGCTATCAGCCCCGTCATATTCAGGATAAATAATATACCTGCTTCTAACAGACTTTCGTTTTCCTTTTCAGAGATCATTGTGCTTTAGCCCTCAATAGTACAAACCCTATACAAAGCAAGAATGTACAACCTAGACTGAGTGTTCACACATCTGTTACGTATATTCACTTACAACCACCAGCAACTTGATAAGCCGGTCAAAACGCGAAGCTTTGAAAATAATGGCTGAAGTTGCTTCTAGAGCTTCTGCTACCATATTGCAATAGTTTCTACTTCTCTAAACAGTATATCACACACACACACACCATTCTTTTTACAATCCATGCTAATGTCTTTAATCTTAACATCCTCTCAGTTTCTTTCTCTTCCTATCTTGTTTGATATATTTCCCGACATTTTAGTCTGAAAGGATGTGCCGTACTCACAAGCTATCCTTTGCAAAATGGGAAAGCTGCACTGCAATCACCCACCTGAATCAATATCAATTGAGCCTCACCTAATTAGCCAGTGTAAGATTATCTCTAATGGAAATATTAACAATCAACCCTCCCAACAGCAAAGGAGAATCACCCTGCAGGGCAACAGCGGTAACAGCTGGCCAGTTATTTAATGCACTGCACATAAACACCACCATCTGGTCTATAGAGGTGTCGACTACATTGTAAATATTGCGGTTAGGTCTCTGATCGGAAGAGAACTTCCTCTCACCAACGTCAGAAGGCCTGAAACCAACTGGAGGACGACAGTGCTGCCATTCTTCTAATGAAGCCGTTAAAACAAATATTTCACAGTAATCAATCAACATTATATCCTTTCCCCCAAACCCTAAACAACGCCCAAATCTTTCTTAACTTATTCAATTACATTTACAAAATAACAGCATTAATCCTTCCATATTGTTTCACTGTTGTTGATTATGTCATTCTCCGTGTATAAATCGATATTATGTTTATATTGATCCTGATACTGAGAAATCACTTCAACTTGCAAGGACAGTGCAAAGAACTCTCATAGAAAATGACAGTTGCAACATCTCTGTCTGATTCTCAACTGCAAGTGTGCAGCTGTTATGCAGCGATGCCATTAACATTAAACTCGACTTGTACCATTGCTCAGATATTTCTCAAAATACTATTTAATCATTGAATTGACAAAGGAGCCGGCCTGTTAGTGGTCACTGGATCTAATAGAAGTAATAGCCAAATCGCCCTCTAATTAAACACCTATAATCGTAAAGAGGAGGACATTAACTAATGCTCTTCCTTAAAAACACACAGCGGTCAGAGTAGTCTATTTGACCAGACAAGCCTGATACTTAACAACTGAACGAGTAGAAGCATTCCCTTTTAGTTATCCTAAAACAATAAAATCAATCATTCCCCCCCCCCCTCTTGACATGTAGTCTAACTGGCTTTATTCCAAAGACACCACTAAATTATTACTGTCATCTACTTGAGATTCATATTTCCTCACAACCTACCGCAGCAGTTCTGTTTCTTCTCAATTCTCTGACATTCACAAGGTGAAAATAGATTACCTTTCGGTTCCAATATATCTTTTTAACCACTTTTTCATCAGCCATCATCATGTTCCCTCTTTCCCTATTGCAACACTAATATTTTCTCAGTTGTTAATATAGGGAAAGGGGTTCCCATGGATGGTTATTAGAATTGGTGTCAAATGTTGGCACAAGGCCAGCAATTTTCAGGGGAAGGGTAAATCCATTGCATCGACCCCCGTGCTCAACTGGTACTTATTTTATTGACCCTGAAACGTAGACCATGGCAGAATTTGAATTCAAAACGTAAAGACAAACAAAATGCCACTAAGCATTTCGTTCTGCATGCCAACAAGTCTGCCACCGTCTTAGAGGTGATTATTAATATTAACAACTTTATCTTGGAGCTTTCTCTTTTGTTGCCCAATTTTTATAGGGGTCTACTTTCTTAGAAAATGTTAAGTGTGTAAATAGCGTGCGTACGTGTGTGTGCGCGCGCGCATTGATAACAATTTAGGGCGTCACAGGAGTGATGTGACAGTAACATGTCATTTCATTTGTTATCAGGACCCCTCAGCCCTATTCTAACATTGCTATCCCATTTCATGTGGACACAGATCAGCAGTCAATTGAATTAAACACCAGTACTTAACTTGTAATTATTATATCAGATTGATCATCACTATTTGAACTTGGAATGTAAAGAGCAAATATTCGAATGTATTTTGTCACATGCTGCAAATGTTCTGCCAATCCACCAGCCTGGCTCCTCCCTCATCACTTCCGTTACCAACAAAACTGTTAGGGACACCAAAACATTTCACTGGGAAGCTATGGATGAAGCAGGCTTTCAAAGTCACTTAAAAGATGGCAACTAGTAGGAAATGTTGCTCTGTACATCTATGAAATCACTAACAACGTACTAAATCATATTTAGAACCAAATTTATCATTGATAATATATTTTAACATGTGAACCAGTCGAATAACTTCTTTCTGCTTAATCCATCAGTTAACTATTTACAGCCAGCAATATTTCCCTCTGATTAACTCATTCTTTCCCAATCACTGAATTCAATCTGTCACTCCCATCATACCAATAAACATTATTTCATTACTCCTTATTCTCAACAACATATTGTCCGACCTTACAACACAATCAACTGTTAACAATACAGACTATAAAAATCATATAGAAAGTATTACAAACAATTTGTTGTAGTAGTAGTAGTAGTAACAGTAGCAGTAGTAGTAGTAGTAGTAGTAGTAGTAGTCATACCAACTTTAAAATTAGATCATTTCTCCTTGAATATTTCTGAAATAAAGACTTCTACAGGCACATGATGGATTTATTAGATTAGTATGTACACACGCCAGACAGTCAAGACAACTAAAACTTTATAAACACATTGGAAATTCACGGTATAAATCTCAAAATAGTCTTCTTTTGTTTACTAGATTCAAAAAGTAACTCGGAAAAAATAACTGATAAATATCGACCATTTTTTAACAGTTTCAATCACATGCCAAAGTATTTTGATAACATTTCTCTCCACCCAGTAAACAGAAAACCGGCGAAAAAGATATGAGAAAATAGTAAAAGCATTTATCATATTCTAGATGTGAAATGGAAGATATAGAAAATGATTTACAAGTGAAAATGTAGCAATGGCAGATGATAGATACTTCAATCATTAGATTTTTACAACAATGTTGACAGGAAATAAAGTCAAGGAGAGTCAAGAAAGAATCTTGTAATTCCGTTCTACTTTCTGGGTTTAGGGTGAGAGTATTCAACATCAGCACAAAAGACACAAATAGTGATTAGTTGAACTAAATGACTGTATGCAGTCTTAGTGTCATGAGGATGTCTATAACAGTTGAAAGGACAATAAAAGACAAGAATACCTAAACTGGATAAAGCTGGATAAGTATGTGGGTGAGTTTCAATATTAGAGCCTTCTCTTATATTTTCTGATGTTGTGCTTTCTACATTGTTACATAGAAATTTATCTTCAAGTGCAAAGCTTTGTCTCGTATAGAGCTATTGACTCAGCTCACATACCTCTGCAATCAACTTGACTGTTTCTTATTCCCAGCACAGTAAATCTGTCCCCTTCAGAAGCATCTATCCTTGTTTATATTTTCCTTTCTACATCTGACTTTGAAAACAACTACCCAGTTTTAAAATCTCCTAAAAACACCCAACATATACTGCTCCGCCTCCACACCTACCCACTTATCTTTCTTCAGATTAAACTAAACTATTAAGAAATCCTCAGCAGACAGAACAATGCAATATTTCATTTAAATAAATTTATGAACACTGAAACTTTGAATGCTGAATGAAATTGGTCATTTACACCACCGGCATCGTTGTTGTTGTTGTTGTTGTTGTTGTTATAGGTGGTGGCGGTGGTAGAAAGCAGTTGTGATTGTAATTTAATCGATCATTGATAATTTGATAGACTTATTTAACATCAAGGTCATTATTCTGCAGTATACGACAGCAGAGATGCAACGAGCCTCTTGCAAAAAATACGACACAATATCAATATATTATCTTCAACTTTAAATAATTTGATAAAACACAAATTCCCAAGAAATTAAAATTTTAAATTTTAGTTTGAAAATGATAGGACACATCATTGTCACAGTATGTGTGTGTGTGTGTGTGTGTGTGAATAAACATGATTAGTCCGCCAGGCTTGATACAAGTGGTAACCTGAAATTGTTATATAATGTTGACCTGTATAAAATGTATAAAATATAAGGAAATCAATAATTAATAGCATTTCTAAATCTCTGAGATGTGTCATTATTGGAATAGTCATTTAATGATGGAAACCAGCATGGCTATGCCCATGCCTGAGCAACACCAGCAAAGACTACTGCAATCGAGATTGGTAAATTTAAACATAGCCCCAAAAATACTAATAATGTAAGACTCTTAAAACAATGTGGAACTGTAGGAATAAAAAAAGAGTCCACCAGAAGGGGGTTAATTAAATAATCAATATTTAGTAACTATTAATTATTATAGTTCTATGTAATATCTATATTATTATATTTATTAATCAATATTTAGTGTCGTTATTATAGTTGTATGTAATAAATTCAATATGACAGCTAAAACAATCACATCGATTATTGATTAAGTTTATGTCCCTGATTCTGAGAGTTTAAAAGAAGCTGTATTTAAACATCATCATCATCATCATCCCCCTGATCAGGAGTAACAGTGACAGTTCCAATGAAGTAGTTGAAATTGAGAAGGAAAGGTCAATGAAACAGATATCAGGGACACAGATGTTCTATCAAGTGAACATGGTGGAAAAGCTGAAACAAGAGCCCCAGAAACTATTACAATCAATAGTAACAAATATGAAGTAGGTGTAATAGAAGAAAGCTAAGGTGATAGTTAGGAAGGGGGGGTGCGCATAAATAAGGTGTTGGTGGAGCAATTTATCTGCCATAAATTTCTGCTATGACCGACTAACCTTGTGGTCAGAGTCATCTTATGTCACTGACCACTACCTTCGCTGAGTGTATTTAGCTGTAAATATATACCATGTAGAGTGTTTCAGTATTTTGTAATGACCGTTTCCACTATTCTTGCACATTTTGACCAGTACTTTTACATTGTTTATATTCAACAATATCACATGATTATATTGTTGCAAATAAAGTTCTTTCTATTCCTAAACACTCTTGTGGTCTGGCATTTTTAAATGTTACTTCTTTTAGATTCCAGCTATGAACTTTGATTTCTAAACGAAGGGTAGTATGCCACCAGTGGCTTTACTCAATAAGGATGTTGTAACAGGCTTTCCGTGTAGATATTAAGGGAAACGTACCTATACTCTAAATATGAAGTGTTGTAAAAATTATATCTGAGCAACAATGACTCATCTCAGAAGTTTAGAGATATAATTTAAACAAAAGTCATTAGTAGGAACAAGAAAGATCAAAGTTAGTTTCTATGTGGTGAGAAACTATCAATTTATCTAACTCACCCTCTCGCCAATGGTTTCTTCCACCTGAAAAGAATAAAAATACATATTCAACAAAAATTATATTACTATGAAAAAGAAAAAAGAAAAATGTAATAAAAGTGATTTCACAACAATCTGTTAGTGTTTACCCATAATTATTAAACTCTAACAAAAGACTAAGTCTTTTGTGTTCATTCTGTAAAGTTATTAAAGATGGTGAGATTTATTAAATTATCTGAAATACATTATTATATTTAGAGTATATAGATTACCAGGGACTAAATAAATATATATTTCCTTTCATTAATTAGATGGTGGTGGTGGGGAGTGGATCTGTGCCAGACAGCTGAAATCAATATGGTGTGTATTCAATGGGAACTTTAGTAAGTTGACAGATGGAGGGAAAATGGAAAAGAAGTGAATTCCAAAGTGTTCAAGTTGTGGCAATGACTGGAAATAAAGAATTTAGTGTGGGTCCTCGAGAATGGAACAGCGTATCAATGGGAGGAGGAGAATGGCTGCATGGAATTGGTTGTAGTATATTAGTTGCTAGTTCAGAGACTAAGAGGTGGTTGTAGAAGAGACAAATATCAAATAGGTCTGTGTGAATTAGTTGTGGTGGTGGTGGTGTGTTGATCTGACCAATTTGTGCAAGGAGAGCATCTCTAATTTTGGGGTATTAAAGAGAATCAAAGCTGAAGTATGTTTTGCTCTTGAATATTCTGGATCCAGTTTTGACAACATTATAAAGAAGCCTTCATCAGATATAACGACGATGAAGCAGAATTTAGTTTTTTAGTTGGGTGATGTTCATTGTTGGTTTGCTGGCTATGTGCAGCAATAATCACTTTTGTGTTGTTTGATGGTGTCTTAGTTAACATGTCCTCGTTACAAGATCTTTCTCAGGCCATGATTTATGAAAGTAGTGCATGATTTGTGTTTCTTGTGCCTTTTCCC
>NC_068994.1:831383-839859 GCF_001194135.2 Octopus bimaculoides | reverse complement strand
CAACCAATTTAAATAATGACATTGCTGAAATATGAATAATTGGATTTCTGGCAATAGTTAAAGAATATCTCTATAACAATTATCAATTTAAAATACAACAATGTTTACTTGTTTATTTCCAAATAGTGGTGGCTAATAAATAAGGATATCCAGTGTCATACGCTGCAAGCAGAGATTTATAGAACTCTTTATGGAGCAGTTCAGAGCTGCTGAAATTACAGTCTTTTGGATGTATAAGTTGTAGCCTCAAAGTTGAATAACTGTCTTAAATTTATTGTATTAATGCTATCTCGATATTTTTAAGGTAAACTTGATGTGACAAAATATAAAACTCAATTAGACTCAATACTTCATTGTTAATCCTTACAACTATTTCAAGTCTATTCCAACAAACATACAAAGCAACACTGAAGAAACATCATGCAGAAAGGGAGATAAATCGAATATTTATCAACATGAAATAGAAAAAAAAAATAGCAAAACAGAATATTTTCTAACAATTAAAAAACAATAAGGACATAAAATCAAGGCATAATATTAAGACTGTTCATTTAGTGAACTTTGTATAGTATATATTATGCTTTAAACACACAAAAATTTGACAATTTTGCAGGGGTTACCATTTAACTTCTGAACTTTATAAAGTGTGAAAGCAAACAGAAAGATCTATTTTTATGTTATACAAAACAGATATTTGTATAAACATAAGGGAAAGCAGTAAAAATTGTATTGAAGCCTTGTAACCGCTAGGTTAAGGGATGCAAACACACCACCATCGGTTGTCAAGCAATGTTGGGGAGACAAACATAGACACACATACACATATATATATATATATATATATATATATACATATATACGATGGGCTTCTTTCAGATTCCGTCTACCAAAATCCACTCACAAGGCTTTGGTCGGCCCGAGACTATAGTAGAAGACACTTGCCCAAGGTGCCACGCAGTGGGACTGAACCTGGAACCATGTGGTTGGTAAGCAAGCTACTTACCACACAGCCACTCCTACGACTAGTGAAACAAATGTAGTCATTGTTAGCTACTTCTCATCAACAGACAGGCAGGTAGGCAGACAGACAGATTGATGGACAATAGACAGGCAGACATGCAGAGTACAGTAACTTAGTCCTCTTCACCTCTTCCTCTTCATTATTTGTTATGTCAATCAGTTAAAAATCAACAATGAAACAATGAGATATATTCTGATAAAGAGAGAGAGATAATGATGATGACACAGTAAGCAGCAGCTAAAATAATAAATGAGGAGTGAAGGTAATTGAAGTAGAAGTGGCAGAACTGGCAGAGTCGGAGCTAAGTTTTAACCAATAGACATTTTTCAAATGAAAAAGAACAAGAAAAAAAGAAAACAACAATCTAATTTTACAGAGAGGTGTAGGTGGGAGTAGGTTGTATCCAAAGAAAAGAAATGTTTTCAATGAAGTTGAGATATAGTTTGAAATATGCGATCTGGCAGAGAAACAGCAATAAATCAATAATAAAGTATTATCGGGGGAGAAACAACAGAAATAATCTTATTTTGGATTTGTTGTTATTGTTTTATGAGAGAAGAATTTTGTTATTTTTGTCAATAATTAGGTCCTTAAATTTCTACTTAAGGACCCAGAAGAAACTAAACTCTAAACTGAAAGTAACAATTCTGTCTAGAAAGTTGAGGGAAGAACAAAATAAATACAATTCTTATCTTGAGGTGTACATGTGATGAAAAACTATGTCCTCTGTGTGAAAACAGTTTGTCCCAGCCATGATAGGTAGAGTCACTTGCTTAGGAAAATGAGGATTCTGTAAAGTCTAACTAAGGACAGAAATAGCAACAACAACAACAGTAATCAGAGTCTGAGTCAAAATAGAGTTTCTTTCAAACATCAGCAACAGACTCTTATGAATTCAAAATATAACAGAAACAAAAGCTAGCTGCTGGGTCATACAGAAATGATTTAATCAGTTATAAAAACAGTAAAATTGAGGAATAAAAATTATCTAATTAGAAGGAGTTGTTAAAATCTAACTCCATTTACATTTCAAATTAAAAACTATTATGGTAATAAAAATATATAATGAGTTAGTTCACTGACTGAATAACGAAACTCAATATTTCAAAGTAAATCATTTTATTTTCTCAATACTAATTCTTTATCATTAATTATAGACAGAGCTCGAGTTCTTCATGGAACCTGAATTACATTTCTGTTCACCATGCATCCATTATCAATATCCATTGTTTATCATACACTATTTCATCATCTTTCAACCAAACCCAATTTATATTCAGTCATCTCTATCAGTCATCCACATCTACCAATATTGAATAATGGATGTCTCTATTAATGTATTACATGAACTTTCACAGAACAAAAGGCTCCAAAAGTCCCATGTTAAGTAACGTTGTTCTAATGTCCACAAACCATCTCTGTAAATCTCCTTTAACAAAGCAGTTAGGGATCAACCTGGTTATTTTATATTTAATTGAATAACAACTAATGGTATTTTTTCTACCACGAACTCTCCTTTTAAGCAATCTTTTCCTATCAACATTCGTAATGATATTTCAATAACATTACCAAAGTGGTTAGATTTCTTTAGGATTAAATTCTATTTCTACCATAGTTTGTTGGTTATGCATCACCCTCGTGAGAAGAGAATCTGAGAAGTGAATGAATACTCGATTCACAATCAAACAACCTGTATTTCACAGTAAATACTCTCAAACAACTTCAAACCTTATTTTCTAGTCGTTTCTCGAATTGTGAGTTGAAGAAGACTTTGCAATAGAAGCAATGGGATAGTTGTCTAACAATGCAGAATGTTATGTGGTGTAAACCAGTATAACAATATTATCAAAAGAAGTAACAACAGGTAGAAGATGAGTGATGGAAACATAATTACAGGTAGTCCACCTTGTTGGTTTAGTATATCACTTCAGAATGAAACAACAACAACAAAAACAAGTCACTAATATTGACAATGGAACTGATTAAGTCACCATTTACTACTATATTGTCATAAACGATTATGATCAGTAAAATGCAGAAAATACACGTTGAAATAGTCAACAAATAATACAACACATCAACATCATGATGACCATCCAACCGCTAACAAAGAAGGCACCATATTGTCTTGGACCATATATAAAGATGTTTTTAACAGCAGACATGAGAGACAGAGAGCTAACTACTCAAGACTATGTCTATTCAAGAATACATTAAAGATCTTTACAAATATTTAGATCATTGTTGAAAGTCACTGACAATATTGTTGTACATTAAACTAAAATATATGAAGTTTTTTTCTACAATAAACCTAATGAATGTGACAGAGTAAATATCAGCTAACCAAACATATATATTAATATATATATATATATATATATAGATAGATAGATAGATATATACATACATACACACACACACACACACACACACACATCTATATGAATATATATAAATATATATATACACACACGTGTGTACGTGTGGGTGGGGGGGGTGAACAGCAGCTCTGAGGGGCAGACATATTACGCTCCACAATAACATAATATTGAGATAGGTAAAGATATTCGTAAGAAAGAATAGAATCACTGGACAGCTTCTCTCCTTGCCAGACAAACATATTGTCTGCAGTGATCATACAACTTACTAACAATAGTTTTAAAGCACAACAAACTAATCAATACACAATCCGTATTTATTATTATAATAATAGTAATTTTTACAGTTCAGATAAAACTGTCTGGTTTACATCTGATCTCTGTTCTGTCTACAAATGATATAAAAGATAGAGCTTTTCTTTCAAAACAGAAAATAATGGAATTTCACAAGGTCACAAGGTCTTCATTTGACAACTATTCTTATATTAACTGAAAAAAACATATGCAAAATTGTTTTAGATTTACAAAACTCATCTACAATTTTACAAAATCCCAATATGATTTTTTTCCTTGTTGTACAAATTTTCACTTCTCTGAAAGAGCAGTGTGTGTGTGTATTTGTTGGAGATTTTCGTTGTTGATGTACTCCTTCCATGAACATGCACACACAGCATGTTTGAGCAATATGTGATGATTGTGTACTGGTCAACAGCCAACAGCGTTGGAGAGCATAAAGATTAAAGTTGAGAAAATGTTAGCTGACGTGGAGGGGGGCTGGAAGCCAACTGAACACTGGGAAAGAGTTACCTGTGTCATGATGATTCATGGTGGGTATCAAAACGCCATCATGACTGTTGTTCAATGCTCTGGAAATACTGTAAAGGTTGTAAGACATGATGCGGACAGATGCAACAGGGGCTATGAAGTTGTGGCCAGGAAGGAGCACAGCGGGCATTCTGACTGCATCCACACACCTGAATTCACCCCCCCACATCTTTGAACAGGGCTTCAGGCTCAATTCTGACAGTTGTGAAGCTGCTGGAGATGTGGTCATGTTCCCAGATAAAGAGGATGGTGTTGGAAGGCCATATGTGTGGCAGCAGGATTCTGCTTTTAGTCATCCCTCCAGAAAGAGTCAGAATGGTTGACAGAAAATTCCTACAACTTCACCAGCCCTAATTTCTGGTCTCCTAATTCCCCCAAATGTTATCCTATGATTTACTATGTATGGGATGTGGTTGAGAAAGACACCAACCACTCTGCCTGCAACACCAAGATTGAGCTGGCAGCCAAGATCAAAGCGTTCAAAGATCTTCCCAAGAACACAGTGAGGAACACATGCACCAGATTCTGGAGTCATCCTAAGGCCATGGTGGAAGCTGAGGGAGGGAAGTTCGAAAGAACTGTTATTTCCCAACCATAATCTCATTGATATCCTTTTGATTTTTAAAATAATTTTAATTCTAGATGGGATATTGTTTTCTTTTCCTTTTATGCAAACTGACAAATTTAGTCCAAACACTCTGTAAAGTACACGTACACACACACACACACTGTCAAGTGATTGGTGTTAGGAAGGGCATCCAACCATAGAAACCATGCCAAAACAGACATTAGACAATGGTGCAGTCCTTGGACCCATCAGATCCTGTCAAACAGTCCAATCCATGTCAGCATGGAAAGCTGGATGTTAAACGGACTATGATGATGACACACACACACACATAAATAAATAAATACACGCACAAATACAGACATGCATATATTATAGGTTTCATTCAATGCACCTTGGACATGCAGGGGCTGCACCTTGGACATGCAGGGGCAGCACCTTCAAAACTTTCTCAATCATTGTGACTCCACTATTCACTGCCATCTGCTCCTTATTTTAAGAGTATTTGTTGAACTGTTAAGTCACAGAACAATAGAGGACATCGAATAAACAATATCAAATTTTAATTGGAAACAAAAACAAACAAGGATAGATGGATGAACAGACACTCATATATATGCCTATACATACAGAACACATACACCCACACACAAGCAGATGCACATATGTATGCACACTCACAACACATGCACACACATACATATACATGCACATATACACGTATAACAATATATGAACTTAGGACCAATTTGTCTCCCAAATTCTACACACAAGACACTGATCAACCCAAGGCCTACAGTAGAAAATACTTGTCCAAGGTGCTGTGTCATAGGATTAAATCCAAGGCCACACAGCTGGCAAGTGAACTTCTCAACTACACAGCCAAGCCTGCACCCTCCTACCCACATACACGCACACACGTATAGAGAGAGAGAGAGAGAGAGAGAGAGAGAGAGAGAGAGAGAGAAGAAGAGAAAGGAGCAAAGCAAACCTAAAAAGTACATCCCAACAGACGACGCTGTTGTAACATATAAATAAATAAATAACTGTTTTATTTCCACTAAAATATTGTGTGACTAATTAAATCAAGAGTATATTACAGTGTTGGTATAAAGTCTCAATATATAGAAGCAGAGAACATATAGCAACACTGTCATCATCGTCATCATCACCACCACCATCAACAACAACAACACTGCTACTTTCTATTTTAGAAACCTTTCTCCTATCCAGAACAATTGTTCTGGCTGCCACATATCCATGTTAATCAAAGCTCTAAAGGTCTCCATTAGACAAAGCCTCATCTATCTAGCAGCAATCAGACCAATGTTTTCAACATCATTACTCTGCAGTACGACATTCAGTGTGTGCAGGTATGTAAGATTGGATGGATGAAGATAAATAGAGAGAGAGAAAGATACATAGATACATATATCTGTACATACATGTGTATGTGTGTAATGTTTTGTTTTAAGAGCTAGTGTGAACAGTGTGGTATCTACCCATGTAAATATAATACCCAAGACTTTAAAAGGTAATGACCACTGCATTCTAGCACATTCCTTTCAAACTACTTGCAATGTTAATTGACTTAACGAAGGTGGTCTCATTAAGTATGAATGACTCTGCAGTGTAATTATAACTTCATCCTTAAAGTTATAATAAATTTCTTTTTGTGGCTGTTAACTGCAATTAACATCACATGAATAGTCAACCTCCTTCACATCTACCTTTGTATCCCATTATAGTGAAAGAAGTGGATGATGATGATTATTTGGAATAGTAATAAATTATATCTCATATAATAAATAGTTGGCAAAATAAAATGTTGTGCTCCATTTCTTTCAAAGAAATTTTATTGACCTTAGCTGGACAATGTGTTGCTCACATACTTCAGTACATTATGTAAAAGTTTATGACAAACATTTAATTCATTGAATTGTGAATGAAGTGAGTGGGTGGACTTTCTCAGCCATCCCCATACATGATGAGTGCCAAACAAAGGACATATTATTGACATTGGGAAAACATTCAGTGCTAGGACAATTTACTGTTGGTTAATTCACCACTGGTCAATTTGCTGCTGTTCAGTTTATCATCCAGCCAAAATTTTCACCAGTCAACTCACCATCAGATCAATAATGCATAGTGTTTTGACAACACGTATTAGAACATACTGTGCAGAAATGGTTTGCAAAAGAATTTTGTTTCTGAGGATCAACCCTTTCAAGTTGGACAGTATAAAGGAAGACCATCGCCCATCATTGATAGAATAGAATTGTTGAATATAATTCTCAAGTAACACAACAAGAACTTTCATGGACGTTCAACATGAAACTATACTTGTATCAGCAAGGAAAATCATGGAAGCTGAACAAATGGCTTCCACCTGTTGTATCAGAGGACAATAAACTTCACTGACTGTCAATTTGTTCTTCATTTCTTTTACTTCACAAAAAAAAAAAAAAAAAAAAACCCTAGACACTTTTTAATTATTTACTCACTTGTAATGGAAAGTGGTTCTTACACTCAAACAAGAAGAGAAGTTATCACAGGCTGCCACCACCAAATGATTCAGGATCACACACATCAAAGGCACTGCTTCACCTCCAGGAAACTACATTTAGTATGTGATGGGGACAGCAGCTAGAATTCTCCATGCTAAGTTTCTCATTACAAGTCAAACAATTATGGCTGAAACCTATTTAATGCAAATAGAGCAGGTGCAGGATGGTTTACTTCAGAAGTAGTTCATCAAAAGAAAGTGATATTTCCACAAGACAATGCAACATCTCATATGGCACAGATTTACCCATGACAACTTTTGCCTTAGCTTGGCAGCTACTTCTACACCCACTACGTTCTCCTGATATTTCAACAACTGATTATCACAGGGTCTTTTGTCCAGCATGTGATGAGGGTTTCTTTTTTCATGTCTTTAAGAGCAGCATGGATGACTGACAGGCACACTGCGAGCATGAAATGACACCAGTACTCCTTTAGCTTGAAATTCTCATCCAAATCCATTGTTGGACGAGAGTTCCAAGTGTAAGTGCCTTGAAGGCATGGATCACACCTTGATCCATAGGCTGGATGAGGGAGGTGATGTTGGCAAGGAGGAACTCGACTTGAACTCCCATGTGATTCAAATCCAATATCTACCTTTAGGTGACAAAGACACCTAAAGGTAGATATTGGAACTACAGTGCAATATGAGCTCAGAAAGACCGATAAATAAGACAACACAGCTGATTCCATGATTTCTTTCACTAAGCTACACTACTTTATGGTGTGTATCTTAACATTTACTGAATGTATTTTAATACAATTTTATATGCTTTTATTCTTGGCATGTAAACAAAACATTGAACTGACTCCTGTGCAGGTGGCACGTAAAAAACACCATTTGAGCGTGGCTGTTGCCAGTACCACCGGACTGGCCCTCGTAAAAAGCACCCACAACACTCGGAGTGGTTGGCATTAGGAAGGGCATCCAACTGTAGGAACTCTGCCAAATCAGATTGGAGTCTGGTGTAGCCATCTGGTTCGTCAGTCCCCAGTCAAATCGTCCAACCCATGCTAGCATGGAAAGTGGACGTTAAATGATGATGATGATGATATATATGAATATAAGTATATGAATATATATATAAAGTGTAGTATATTGCCACTTAAGTGTGGCTG
>NC_068994.1:830107-831283 GCF_001194135.2 Octopus bimaculoides | reverse complement strand
ATGAATGTATATATATATATATGAATATATAGATATATGTTTTATATATATATTTATATATGAATATATATATTTATGTGTATGTGTATATGAATATATATATATATATATATATATATAAAAGATTATATACATGAATCAATAATAAAATATATAACAATATATAGAGAGAGAGACAGACAGACAGACAGATATATAGATACAAATCCAGATAATAATATATGATATAAATATATGTGTGTATTACACACGGGAAGAGAGATACGGAATTTTTGCAACATTCTTACTGCTATCAAGGAGGCACACAAAGATATTTCTTATCCATAATCTATTTTTAATATGTCCTCCATAATTCGGTAGATTACAAAAAGGAACATGGCTTCACCCTGGCAAAATCAAGAAGTTCTGGATGCCCAACACCTATACAGGCAGGTTATGTTCCTCATTTAACTCATTTAAGCTGAGACATAATTGCAGCAGACACTACACAATATCATAGTCTGTAAGATTCTATAGGAGAAACTGGTCTCTACATCAACACAGAAGTTACTAATATATATATATAGTAACTATACATTATTTAAATAAAAATATTTACATACACGTATATGTAATATATTACATAATATGGGTGTGTGCACAGAGGCGCACACACACATTACGTAATACATTGGCGAGTGTGTGTGCATGTGCACGCACGCGCAACCACACGTATACAAACAGAGGTATACATATAAAACTATAGACATAATGATTTCTATTGAGGCACAACACCCAGAATTTTAAGGGAAGGGGTTTAGCTGATACCATCAACATCAGAACGTGGTATACTGTTTTACTGACCCCAGACAAAATTGATCTCAGTCGTATTTCAAGTCGCAATATAACGAAGACAGGAATACATGACACCATGTATTTTCTTCCTAACGCAAAATTCCAACATCTTTCCACTGCCTCAACAAATATATAATATATGCAGATATAATAGTTGTAATATAGAAATAAATTCATATATGCATATATGTGCATGTGTGTGTATGTATGTATGTATGTATATATATATATATATACGTTTGTATATAATGCATAAATGAATCTGATATGTGTGCATGCACGCGCATGTGTATTTATTTATTTATTTATTTATTTTTATATATATATATATATATATATATA
>NC_068994.1:828562-829636 GCF_001194135.2 Octopus bimaculoides | reverse complement strand
TATATATATATATATTGGTTTCACAATGTATTTATGTATTTTCATTAAGTATGAATGAATATACCTATGTGTATGTATATATACACACACACGTGTGAGAGTGCATATGCATGTGTATATATTTGTATGTATGTGTGTGTGTGTGTGTGTGTGTGTGTGTGTGTGTGTATAATGTATATATAATATATACAGGATTAACATTTACAGGGGATGTAGGTACAAGCTCCATGGGTAGACTTTAACTTTTTCTATCCGAAAGAGATTTCCAACCCAATATTTGTATGCTGTGCTTTAGAACTTTTATGCATACTTTGGAATCCACCATTCCTATAAAGAATTATTACTTCGCATTGTCTACGAAGTTCATAAAATTCTTATGACATCAACAGTGTGTGTGTGTGTGTGTGTGTGTGTGTGTGTGTGTGTGTGTGTGTGTGTGTGTGTGTGTGTGTGTGTGTGTGTGTGTGTGTGTGTGTGCGTGCGTGCGTGTGTGTGTGTGTTTTAGAGAGAGGGGGGAAGAGCAGCGAGAGAATGCAGAATGTTCTTTTGGCCAGTCCGTCTGTCTCTTGCTACTCACCCTGAATTTTGCCTCTGGGTGCACAGGGTTTCCAGGAAAGTTACAAAGCATAACTTATCTGAAGACCCTACGTTCCCAGAAGGTAGAACTTAGAGCAGCAGATGACTAACTTAAGAAAAATAAAATATATTATTAATCTCATTTCAGGTACTGAGAACTTTTTCTTGAGACTGTCAAGACTGTCAACAATATATATGTTCACATATATGCATATACACAGAGATGTATACATATATATGTATATACACACACAGATATATACATATATATATATGTGTGTGTGTATAATATATATATATATATGTGTGTGTGTGTGTATAATATATATATATATGTGTGTGTATAATATATATATGTATAATATATATATATATTATACACACACACCTAATATACTTATATGTATACACACATATAACATTCGTACAGATATGTGTATATATGTGCCTGTGTAATATATATATATATATATATATATATATATATATATATATATA
>NC_068994.1:824771-828552 GCF_001194135.2 Octopus bimaculoides | reverse complement strand
TATATATATATATATATATATATATATATATATATATATATCGGCCATAAATAGACAGATATCCATACATGTATATTACAATAAATCTATCTGAGATCCTGCACGTTTCAGTGTGTGTGTGTTCAAACATGTAGATCGAAATGAGAAAACGTCAACGTATTTGTAAAGATAAATATTCAATTTACAGTGTAAACTAATGAGAATATAGAATCAAATCTCCTTTATTACTGTATTATAGCTTCATACACGCTACTCTGATCACTTTATTTTATCTTCTGTAGTCGTACAAAATTAAAAATATATTCCTTTGAAGTACGTAGCCATATTTTGAAATAAAATACTGTCTCTGTACTAGCTGTCTAATTAAACTCTCTATGTTGTACACTTGAGCTAGTGGTGAGACATCGAACTTGACCCCGATGAGATTCCATAGTTGTTCTGTCTGGCTAATCAGCAGCAGCAGTAAGAGTTGTTCTGACTGACAGCGGCTGAGCACGAACACACAGACAGATTGTACTATGTCTGTCGTCCCGAACCAGACACATATTACGTAATCTGGCCTAGATATCCAGACATGCTTTCTGCGCCGCCAACTGCTGTTTGTGTCTGCCACTGTAAGAAGCAGTTGGAGAGAACAGTACAGTGACAGGTGCGCTGTATGTTATGTGTGTGTGTGTGTGTGTGTGCGAGAGAGAGAGAGAGAGAGAGAGAGAGAAACTCCACCTACTTTATACACACAACCACAGCAACACTAGGTTGAAGAGTAGAATCTGAGACAAATAGAAATAGAAAAACTAGCAGTAGTAGACAAAACAAGCAGCTTGTCTTTACTGCTCACAACCAGATACCTCTCTCTCTCACACACACACACACTCTTTCTCTCTTTTTCTTCCCTTCACTGTAGTTTTATCATCATCATCTACTTGTCTTCTTTTTCTTTTTCATCATCATGGTGCCGTCTTTTCCCTCTTCCAAGTCTGCTGACCTATATGTCGGTGGCGGCCACTTCGACAGCTGGTGGGTGGATGTTATGTCTACTATACATATCTGTCAATCTTCTAAGATGTTCGCCACTACTTCAAAGCAGCAGGCTGCCAATAATGTGCACATGGCTGATTGGTAAGCTATATACATATATATATGTGTGTGTGTGTGTGTATACACACACACATATACATGCATGCGGGCACATACACACGCATCAGCATGGCCGCAGCTCTGAGCTGAAACTTTGAAATGAAAATATATATATATATATATATATATATATATATTGTCCAGTCCATATATAGACGCTGGTTTTCTGCAGTTTGGAGTAAAGTTGAGAGAATGGTTGTGCCTGTTGCAGACAAGGAGGCTAACTCGTGCAATCATCATCATTGCTAAGTGGTGAGAGAGGGAGGGAGAGGGGGGATTATCAGTTATCTGTCCACAGTTAAGTAAACATGTTGAGTAGACAGTGTGTGTTGTTGCCAACAGGAAATTATTATCAATCTGTTTTTAGAAGAAGCCAATATTTGTTGTTATTTAGTATTCAGCTAATTAATTGATCACTACAATGTCATCACATACACAACAGTCAAACTTTCCTGATACGTTATTAACACTGCACCATCTCCTCCTCCTCCTCCTCCTCCCATTACTGCCACACACACACACACACACAGAGGCTCTTCAGTGTCTTTGTCTAAGGTTTATTACAGCTATAACTAATTAACATATTTCAGGCATCATAAATAAAATTGACAAAAAGCTACTGAAGTCGACAACGGGCTTCCAGACGAAATTCTTGGGAGAGAGAGGGGAACGCATACGAACGAGACAAAAAGGAATTCTGCTCTGAAGGACCACAGTGACCTGTGACCTCCAGTCTACAACTGACATCGATTATGTAAAACTCAATAACTGTCTGTCGACTCTCTCTCTCTCTCTCTCTCTCTCTCTGATGAAGGTGAGAGAGAAAGATGAGGGAAGAGAAAGACAGACAGATTCCTCCTTCCACTTTGTCTTTCTTTCCAACTCCTAACATAATGTTGTTGCAGTTGTTGTTGTTACCTCTCACTCGCAGCAGAATCTGGCAGGCAAAACTGTTTCTAATCGCCACCAAACTAAACTTACCAGTAATAATGGACCACCAACACATTCAAAGGAAGCTTGCAAACACTGAACAGGCAAAAAAATGTCAAGAATGCAGCACAAGCGAATCGAATGACTCCGTCTTCGGTGAAGTGACGACGCTTGTGATTTTTTTAACAGGTAGAAACGAGTCTCAAAGTGGTCGCCCTATTTGCTAGAAATAGCATCCAAGCTCCTATCAAATCACATCTTAAAGAATACATTGGACAAGAAGTCCTTTGATATTAAAAAAAGGCGGGGTTGGCACGGTTGGAATGTATGAACATAATCAGGGTTACCCATGGGCTAAACGACCATAGTAGCACGGTCACAAAGCCACATAGGACACGATTTGATTGTTACATCGGAAGGATGACAGGTAAAACAGTCCACAAATTAAAAGGGCCATAACTAAATACATTCTCTACATCTGTCTACTAACTTTACCATCCAATGGTTTCAAATTTTAGCACAGGGCCAATAAGTTCGGGGGTGGAGTAAGTTGATTACATTGACCTCAATGCTCAACTGGTACTTATTTAATCAACCCCGAAAGGATGAAAGGCAAAGTCGACCTTGGTGGAATTTGAACTCTGAACGTAAAGACGGATGAAATGTTGCTAAGCATTTTGCCAGGCATGCTAACGATTCTGCCATCTTGCCACGAGCATCGCAATAATAATAATACTACTAACAATTTCAAAAATGTTGTAGAGTCGATTATATTCAGCAACCCCAGTATATCAGTGGTATATTTTATCGACCATGAAAAGATGAAAGCAAAGTCTATTGAGACAAAAATTGAACTCAGATATAAACAGACCAAAGTACATCTTTCAAGACAGTCTAGCCATCAGCCTAACAACAGGGAAATACACACGGGCGTGTGTCGATAAAATCAGATGAAGGAGAAAAGCCCGACATTAAAGGAACAATGTCATCCAAAATACTATATTTAATGGGCTGTGTGATAGACCTACTATCATGCCAATGGTCAGAAGAAATGGGTAAACAAAGGGGTACGAGAAAGCAGGAGCACAGAAGGCGTTTATTAAAGTTTGGAATATGTCAGCCTAGTTAGCTTCAGGCCTAAATCACCCTTCAAAACGGACGCTAGGACCCAAATTTCATTCAGAAGTTTTTCCGTTTTACAAAAGAATTTCTTGATGTGGTAGGAAATCTTTTTTTGCTGTTGTTTTGAGCACTGGGCACAGATGAACTACTGAAAAGTTTAACGGTCAGCTGATCTTATTGTTTTAACCTCTCCCAGTGGGTAACAATAACAGAGTTAATGTCCAGTTTGAACTTTTCAAAAAGAAATACAGGCAGCTCATAATGTCTCTCACACACGTTAGAATTCATGGAGCTTCCTCTGTGGACTGACCACCACCTGGTCCTTGGATGCTTGTAGTAGAGTCCACTATGTTGCAAGCACTTGCGCCAGGTTCCCAGTTTCAGTATAAATGTGCTCCCTCTCTTCCACACACCCAGGAGGTCCTAAAAGGGATCATAGTTTCTACCTCTGACCAAATAATAAAGAAAGCAGCAGAACTTAGTAGAGATATTAAAACAGATTATATAGAAACAGTACATAGCCATATAGACCATATATACAGACTACTCACAGCAGTATAGACCCCACAGACACACATGCACCCCCCCCCCC
>NC_068994.1:821901-824744 GCF_001194135.2 Octopus bimaculoides | reverse complement strand
CCCACAAACCAGTTATAGATCCAAAATATGAAAATAGACACCACACAGTCATATAGACCACTTACTGTCAGCAAAAGTCTTGAAATGAAATAGAGACTGAACAAATTCAAAACATTTTAAACAATGAACTACAGATTTGTTTTGAACTGGGAAGAACTACATGGAGAGTATGCCCAAAGATGGAGCATATTCTCTCGTACAGAGAATATCCTACCAAAGAGGTTGGTGACTCTCAACACATGTGATTAAGAAATAGAAACCTAAGCAGCTATAAAGCATTTTGTATGTGTGTGTGTGTGTGTGTGTGTGGAGAAGCAACAAAGGATTTTCAGAATGAGAGAGAAAGAGAAGAAAATGAACGATAATGAGTAATGCGGTGATTAGTAATTCTTGTAGAGTTGTAGACTTGTTGGTTGTCAAGTGATGTATCAACAGATCAAATAACTCTCAGTCAAAACAGACAGCCTAACATCAAAATATATACTTAGATCTCCTCAACACTGTGTCCAAAAGAAATCCTCCACAAACACCACTGCTCATATCATTATAATGACACTGCATAGAGTAAGGAGTTCTTACAATGGCACAAGGCTACAAAATGATGCTCAGACTTGTGTGACTATTAGTGAGAGAGGAAGGGCAACTGAACTCCCAACAGCAGATACTAAACATGCATGTGCACACACACACACACACACACACACAAACACATACACTTTAAAATATCCAGGTGATAAATTGTTCAATAAATTGTTCAATAAATTGTAGGAATCAGTTTGCTTTTTTGTATCTCTGTAGAGCAGACCTGAAGCGACATTCCAGCCATTGCCATGCTGTCTTTTATTCAGGTGCAATGTATTTAGGATAATGATGGTGGTGTGGCTGGTGACAGTAGCACTCAATAGCAGCAGCAGGTGCTGGGATAATATTGTATCTCCATGAACTTTTATAGTAATTTACTTTTGGCAAAGCAGAAAGGTAGTCAAATATTAAATGAAGCTAATACAATATTATTGACCGATTATGGAAGTTAAAGTTGACCTGCAGTCTGAAAAGTGACTCAACAAAGACCAGCTATCAAGAGATGCTGAGCCAGCTATTTCCAACGACATCACATCATCATCACATTATGGAAGTCTCTCCAACAACAGTATCAAGGAAATGAGAAAGCAACCAACAAGTCATTGGAAGACAGGATACATGCTTAGTAAAAACGGTGAAGTTAATGCTACTGATCAGCTTGAGGGATTAAAAGCAAGTGACAAAAACACTCCATCCTCTCTCTCCCTTACAGACATGCTTGTCTTTTTCTTCTTCTTCTTCTTCTTCTACTACTACTTATTGAGTTGGCTGGTCTCATGCCACTCCTACTCAGTCACTCACTTTTTTTTTTTTTGTCCCTTCCTTTCTTCCCCTAGAATGTGGTCCCACCAGCAGGTCTCACTCCAATCCTTCTTTCCCAGAACATCAGTTCTCTGGAATCTCCCCCCCCCCACCTTCATGTTTTCTCTGAAGCCATTGACTTGCAAGTAGACTACAACAGCATCAATTTCACTGGGTCCAGTCAACCAGTGAGTGCCATCAGTGCAGCAGCCCCTAACAGACAGAGATTACCTAAAACATTCCAACTCATGCCAAAACCAACCTTGCCTGCACTAGTGCCATGTAAAAAGCACTGAATCCACTCTGCAGAGTGGTCAATGTAATCAAGTCATCCCCTCCCCACAAAAAAAATGGCTACCCTTGTGGCAAAATTTGAAACCGTTATTATTATCATTATTATTATTATAGAGCAGATGGCTTCATCCCAGTTTGCCAACTATGTAATCTCACCATCTCTTTTCTGATGGCAATCGTATCCTCTTGAATGAAACAAGTATTGAACAGAGCTAGAAACAACTGCTAAAACAGGGAATTAGAGATAAATGACATTGTGTAGGAATTAAAGAGTAGCAGTAGGAATCTGTGTAATCTGTAAATAAAGCTACCACAGAACAATAAGTGTATAAGTTGGTGTGAACTCATGTGTGAATATAACAGAACTTCACAGTTATGCCACTGATTATAACTTATATTGCTCAAATGCTACTTACCATTAAATCTGATTGTCACTACTTAATTATCCTTATAATTAATATCAGTATTATTATTAGTAGTAGTAGTAGTAATAGTAGTAGTAGTAGTAGTAGTAGTAGTAGTAGTAGTAGTAGTCAACGTAATCAATTTCTCCACTTTTCCTAAAATTGCTGACTTTGTGCCAAAATTTGATACTGTTATTATTATTATTATTATTATTAACATCATTATTATTATTATAAAGTTAGCGAGCTGCAGAGTCATTAGCACGCTGGACGAAATGTTGAGCAGTATTTCACTCATCACTACATTCTGAGTTCAAATTCTGCTGAGGTCAACTTTGCCTTTCATCCTTTTGGGGTCTATAAATTAAGTATCAGTGAAACACTGGGATCGATGTAATCGACTAATCCCCTCTCCCAAAATTTCAGGTCTTGTGCCTATAGTAGAAAGGATTATTATTATTATTATTATTATTATTATTATTGCCTTTCATTAGGAAGGGTAAGCCATTTCCCTCTTATGAAAGAGGCTGACAGGACTGAAGTCACATTTTCCTCTTCAGTGAAGCTTTTTTTGGACTTACTACAATACTATATAAAAAGGAAGATGGAGGTGAAGAAGGAGTTCTTTAGTAAATTTGTTAAAAGTTGAGTGAGAATAGTGAAAAATGGTTAGAGTGAATGTTTCCACTCTAAGCAAGACAGTCCGTTGCCTTTGATGGTAGGTTGATCCTGGATCAGTAGGATTCCACTGCTGGCCCTAAT
>NC_068994.1:808825-821590 GCF_001194135.2 Octopus bimaculoides | reverse complement strand
AATCATCAAAGGATGCTATCTTAGGTCATTCTCCTCCTCGCCTTCACTTTCCAATCACTACCTATTTTAAATATATTTCATACAATCTTTCTTCTCTCTTACACATGTTGCAGCCAACACATCTTACCTTCATCATAAGGTGACACAAAATCCTAAAACAACTTAGAACATTGTATAGCACCTCACTGTTAGGCCACTGGATACAAGAAGTCCTCTATGAAACCATCGACCACAGTACAATACTCACAACCATGCATGAGCACTAGATTAACAACGAAACTTGTTTTATGCTTGAACTCTGGGAAATTGTCTGTTTATATTTCCCCTATACAATCTCTCTCTCTCTCTCTCTCTCTCTCACACACACACACATGCGCTAGATTAACCTAATCTAAAGATTACTTTGTAAAGAGGTCACTCCTGTATATTTCCCTCCTTTCTGTCAGTAATTCTGATTGTGCTAATTAAATAACATCTCCATACTA
This sequence comes from Octopus bimaculoides, assembly GCF_001194135.2. Classification (NCBI taxonomy): domain Eukaryota; kingdom Metazoa; phylum Mollusca; class Cephalopoda; order Octopoda; family Octopodidae; genus Octopus; species Octopus bimaculoides. Next base: position 821,105 of record NC_068994.1, on the reverse strand, counting down.
CCATAGTTTTTCCATGGTGAATTGGAGGGGGGGGGAGTTCCTTAGATTTTGCCTGATTATTTCCCTTCTAGCCTCTTGCACCATCTATGATAATCAATGACCATGTTAACAAGTTCATATCATTCACTTTCAGTCAACTCAATGCTACTTTCTCAGCTCAATCACCCTTAAATCCTAATCCTAACTAATCCTCACAGTTTCATATCAAAATTCATTGTTTACTCCACTCTTCTAGAATTACTTATGAATGAAATTAGAGAAGCAATGTTATTCACCATGGCATTGATAGCTGATTGTCATCTATCTAACTCTATATATCTATCTATTTGTCTAGTGTGATCAACCAAAAGGCAATCCTATTGATCAAGCCTGAAAGGTAGTAAGTTGTTATGATTAGAGACGTGATGTGTTTATTGTAGTATCAGTGTTATGTCACTATTAAATACCAGAATAAAAACAGACAACATTATATTAAAACATTTTCCTTCTTCTGATCTTTATTTGAAGAAAGTAATTTGTTAAAATCTCATAACCAATCCTTTGTCTCAACAGTTTAATCCAGATCAAAGCAGTTCTATTAAGTCACTAGACTTTGCAAAAAATGATTATCAGAACTGGACTTTCTTAACAATAAGTCAATGTTATTTAAATGGTAAACAAGAGATACAAGTTCATAGAGACTGCTAATGAATTAACACTTCAACCACAGTGACAAATCAGCTTTGAACAACAACAGCAGCAGCAGCCGTTGCCACCACCACCACCACCATCTTCATCATCATCATCATCATCGAGACAACAAGCTGACAGAATCGTTAGCATGCCAGGTAAAATGCTTAGCGGCATTTCACCTGTCTTTATTTTCTGAGTTCAAATTCCACCGAGGTTGACTTTGCCCTTCTTCCTTTCAGAGTTGATAAAATAAGGACCAGTTGAACACTGGGATTGATATAACTGACTTACCCCCTGCCCCAGCCTTTAGTAGAAAGAATTATTATTACTGTTGTTGTTATTATTATTATTAAGGCAACAAGCTGGCAGAATCATTAGCATGCTGGGCAAAATGCATAGCGGCATTTTGCCCATCTTTATATTCTGAGTTCAAATTCAACTGATGTCGATTTTGCCTTTCATCCTTTTGGGGTCGATAAATAACTGCCAATTGAACACTGGCATCAATGGAATCGACTGGTTCTCTCCCGCAAATTTCAGGTCTTGTGCCTTTAGTAGAAAGGATAATTAAGGCAACGAACTAACAGAATCATTAACACCAAACAAATAGTTTACTGGCATTTCTTCTGACACTTCAAATTCTGAGTTCAACTCCCACCAAGGTCAATTTTGCCTTTCATACATATAGAGTCAATGTATTTGGCCTTGTGCCAAAATTTGAAACCAATATTTCAAATATAGTTGATAGTGAGATTAAAAACGGTGGACAGAATCTTATCTCTAAAACTCTTGTTGAGTGGCATAGATTTCTGAACTTTATTCATATGAGACCTTTTTCTTTGTTCTTCTGTTGCTCAACTACTCTGCAAATCTTTGATCTTCCCCCCAACTCCTTACATTTCATCTCAACATAAAAACATTATAAATCTCCTCACAACTGACCCTATCTTTTGGTCAGACAACAGCATGAATGCCATCTAATGGACTCTAATCCAGGTTTGGCTACTACTAAAGATCATTTTAAAATAGTAGTTATTAAAAGAAACATTTCAGATCTTTGATAATCTGGAAGAAAATAGAATTTTTTGGCCTTGGTTACCCAAGCAGCAAATACAGAATTTGAATACAGTAATCCCTTGACTATCGTGGGTGTTACGTTCAAAAGCCTCCCACAGAAATAATTAAAACCTGAGAAAATATAAATACCTATCAGCTGCAGAAACCTGCAATATTCTGAGGATTTTGCAATATAAATTTACAGAGATTAGCCAGAAAAACCTGCAATGTACTGAGTACGCAACAGGTGAATCATGATATGGTGAGGGATCACTGTATTTGCAAGTTTCAGTCTGTCCCAATCCCCACAAACATACACTCACACCTGTCACAATCTGCTCCATTCTACAAAGTCTCAGTTATTAAATACACAACATTTAAACTTCTTACAGGTTCAATTAAACATGTTATCTCATTCATGCTTCACATTCTTTAACAACACCCATTACTACACAGCAATAGTAGAAGTGATGGGGTGAAGGCCAGTAGTAGAAACAGTAGAAGCAATTGTGAAAACTATTAATATCATGTGTATTTTTATACATTACATTTTGTTTATCTCTCTCTCTCTCTCTCTCTCTGACGTACACACACACACACACACACACACACACACATACACACATAAACAATCCCATAAAACAGATCCCTGCAGTTGCTCAACCCCAGGTCAGCCTTAATCAATTATATCTGTGATCAAAAGCAATCCAGTCTTAAGCAAGTAGATATTTTTAAGGTCTCCTGAATCTAAGACATCATGCTCATATTTTTATGACAGTAGGGTGTAATTTGATGAAAACTGGCTATTGTTTTTAGCAGATCAAGCAACTTCATTAAAGAACACATAGGCTTGGCTCCCTGGTAATATTTAATGACATCTCCAGTAATTCCAATATTGATAGACGTACTATTCACTTAGGTACTGTGATACTAATAACCCAGTGTTAGACCTCAATACACATATTCTTCAGAACAAAAGCATTAGTCAGGTACAGAGTGGTAAAAAGAAACTGATATGACAAACGAATAAACAATTATCTTATGAACATCATTAGCTTACAACTGTTTCTGCTCTAAGATGCAGTGGACTCACAACTGAGGACTGAGTATAAGATGATACTCAGGCACTCAACAGCAGAAACGGCTGTAAGCTAGTGAAGTCCATAAGAGAATTGTTTATTCCTTTGTCATCTCAATTTCTTACATACATACAGATGCATATTTCTATATTTATATATGTATACATATGCACACACACACACACACACACGCACACACACACACACACAGATACACTCAGAACACAGAATACAATATGTAAACAAAGTGCATTATTAGTTTAGTACAGAAAGAAAGATTAAAAAAATGAAAGTGTCTTTAACATTTACTTTTTACTCTTTTATTTGTTTCAATCATTTGACTGCGGCCATGCTGGAGCACCACCATTAGTCAAATCAATCGACTCCAGGACTCATTCTTTGTAAGCCTAGTCCTTATTCTATTGGCCTCTTTTGCTGAACCGCTAAGTTACAGGGACGTAAACACATCAGTTGTCATCGATGGCAGTGGGGGCAACAAACAGACACACAAACATATACACACATATATATTTATTTATACATGTATATACGATGGGCTTCTTTCAGTTTCTACCAGATCCACTCACAAGGCTTTGGTCGGCCTGAGGCTATAGTAGAAGACACTTGCCCAAGGTGTCACACAGTGGGACTGAACCTGAAACCATGTGGTTGGTAAGCAAGCTACTTACCACGCAGCCCCTCCAACTAGAAGAAAGTGAAAGCTGAAAGGAAGGAAAGACCAAAAGGAATAATGCGAAAAACCATGGACGAGGACAGCTGCCAATCGAATTGTGGAGAGAACTTGTGGAAGAGGTAGACTAAGGAAGAAATGGGATGAAGTTGTGAGAAAGGATCTGCAGATGCTGGGCTTCACAGAGGAGATGACAAGGGACCAAAACTTCTGGAAGTTTGCTATGCTTAAGAGAACACACATCAAGCTAAGTAAAATAGTGACCATCCATACATACAGACATGTCTTCTACCTCCCTCTCTCGGCTAAGAGGTTCTCCTCTTGAGGCGTCGGTGTCACGTAAAAGTGCCCATGCCAGTTTCACACAAAAGCACCTGTGCCAGTGCCACATGAAAGCGTCCATGCTAGTGCCATGTAAAAGCACTGATGCCGGTGTCACATAAAAGTGCCTGTGCCACATAATAGTGTTTGTGTCAGTGTCATGTAAAAAGCACCCAGTACACTCTGTGAAGTAGTTGCCATTAGGAAGGGCATCCAGCTGTAGAAATCATGCCAAAATAGACACTTGGAACCTGGGCAGCTCCTGTCAAACCATCCAACCCATGTCAGCATGGAAAGCAGATATTAACTGATGATTTAGACACATAATATGCTTCTACAGGTGTCTGGTATATGTATATGGGTACATTTATATGCATGTGAATGCTTACATATGTCAAAGGGAATATCTGCAAAAGCTTCATTTCACAGATTGCAGCATTTGTTTATTTTATTTATTCATAGATATTTTAAATTTGTTCTAATCAATTTTCTGCTTTTTCATTTATTAGTAATTAAGTGTGTATATTTAAATATTGGTAAATGGTCACAAAGCCAAATTATGACTTTCACCTACAATGTTATGATGTCTGCTTAGTCTGTCTACGTTTAATTCATTTGATGTCATTTTGTGGAGAAATTACTTCAATAGTTAGAAATCAAATTTGTGGTCAACATTTGAAGCACAAAGAAATGTTCTGAAACAATTCTGCTTCATATACAGATTTTAAATATTTTAGTTTCCAAAGAACCAACTGAATTGGTGAAAGCAGATTTTCTTTGCTGAAACACAACTATTAACTCTACAGTTATCAATATAACTTAAATCAAGTTTCTTTGGATTTTGATCTCTTTTTTTTGAATTTTTTTTAGTTTTCTAATGTACGTGGGGGAGAGTTTCCCCCACCCCTCCCGTCTTCACACACTAAATTTATATTTCTACTAATACCATTATTCAATATTTGTTACATCTTAAGGCGGTGAGCTGGCAGAATTGTTAACACACTACGAAAACTGATTAGCGGCATTTCTTGTGAGTGTATGTTCTGAGTTCAAATGCTCCCGAGGTTGACTTAGTCTTTCATTTTTGGTGATCGATAAAATAAGTACCAGTCGAACACTGAGGTCAATATAATCATTTTACCCCTACCTCAAAACTGCTGGCCTTGTGCCAAAATTTGAAACCAATATTTGTTACAACCGCACCTTCCCTTATATTCTAACTCAAACAACTGTCCACTATCATAACATATTACACATTTTTTAAAATTCATTACAGAAGAAGTATAAATTTACAGTTGAAAGACAGAAAATTTCTTCCACCAAGCGCAATGTTCGCCCTCATCTTATCATTATAATGATAACGTTATATAGACATTCATTGATAAACTCATTCTATGAAACCAGTTGATAGTCCACTATTTAAGTAATATAATGCACGTAGGAATAGAGTTACTCTTTAGTAAAATATGATCTATGTTACCCAACTGGCAGCTAAATTACACTAACAAGGCTCAATGAAAGAAGCTAGCAGCAGAAAAAACACTAAATCTTCAATTGAAACAGTCAAAACTGAAAACATTATCATCATAAAAACGGATTAAAAAGAAAATGTCAGCAATGTATTAGAGTAGGTGACTTAACAATATGTTGAAGTAACACTAGTACACAGTTGACACTTTTCATTGCACTTACCTACCTATAGAAGCTATGAATATACTCTGGAACAAAATTATGTTAACAAGAGATATTGTGGTGCGCATGCACACATGCACATGCGCACACACAAACATACATATATACGCGCACGCACGCACGCACAAATATATCTATATATATAGATATACATATCTATATATATACATATCTATATATCTATATATATATATATATATATATGTGTGTATGTGTGTGTGTGTGTGTGTGTGTGTGTGTGTGTGTGTGTGTGTGTGTGTGTGTGTGTGTGTGTGTGTGTGTGTGTGTGTGTGTGATGCTTTTTATCTTTTATCTGTATTGATTAATGTTTGGAATTATCTCCCCATACTTTTGACCAATTTCCCATGCTAGGTGACATGTGTTGGATGAAGATAGGAATCCAGACATTATCATTATACAGTTGATAATCTGAAGGTAGTCACAGCTGGGTGACGTTGAGTCACTGCTAACAGACCATTACTTTGCTGGCACTGGCTTATTTATTCAACACAACATTAAGATCATCGCCTAACAGGAATTAAGGTGAACTATGGCAATATCTGAACCCATATCAAGAATCTGCTAAAAATTCATCAGTTTTCATCAGTAGGTAATCACCCCTCCCCTTTAAACTATCACAATCAGAAGTTACTCCAAATATATGAAATGTATTTACACACTTTTAAGAAAATGTAAACTCAGCGCCATGACTATTTGTAAAAACGTGTGTAGTTTGCAAGTGCGCATGTGTGAAAACATGTGTTTATGCTAAAATGCTTTACCACAAAGTATTCCCATGAACTCATTTAATAACCAGTAATCTTTGTCTAAACTTTTAATTGAAAATACGCTAATAAGTCTTTAGAATGCCTTGAAATAAATTCCGAGAAATTGAAATACATAGACAAAAACATGGAAAACTAAAATCAATGATATTGGTGTAAGGTATAATAATATGAACCTTCCTTATCTCTATACATGTAGAAAGAGCTTTCCAAAGATGGGAACACTCCTGATGACTTAGACAACTACTACTAGAAAATTTTTGACTGTCACATAAATTTCTATGACAAAAGGACCAAATATTTTTATTATACTGTCATGGGTTTTCTTCAAAACTAGAATCACTGAAGAAATATCCCCAATTATTAGAGAAGTAATCAGTACAGAAATATCATATAAAATTTTTTTTTTCGTATTATTTGTATCTAGGGAAAATATATTGTTCAGGTAACTAACTTTTCCTTTAAAACTAAATCTTAGGTCAAACATTTTCTGTATCAGGTAGGTTAGAAACAAATCTCAGGAATGAAATATTCAATGAAGAAGTCAGCAGTTTATAATAAACTGGAAAGTTACACATACATTAGTACAACTAGTTGATATTGTTGAGTGTGTGTGTGTGTGTGTGTGTGTGTGTGTGTGTGTGTGTGCGTCTCTATACACACACACACACATATATATATATATATACACACACACATACACATAAATACATAGAGAGAGAGAAAGAGCGGTAGCTGCTGTAGTGCATGTGTGTGTGTGTATGTGTGAGTGTACAGGTAGTGAATATATGTACATACTGATATCTGTTGTCGTGTGTATATGAATATGTGAGTGTGTGTGTGTGTGTGTGTGTGTGTGTGTGTGCATGTGTACTGGTATCTGATGTGCATATACATGATTGGTACTTGGTGGTGGTGGTGGTGGTGTGCATGCAAGTGCAGGTAGTTAATACACAGGTAGAATGATGAAACATCTTTTAAAAATGATTTGGAAAATATTTGTGAATTGAAGGTTTTATTCAGATTGCTAAAATGTTAAAAATATTGCAGTTAAAGGCTGTGTCTTTAATGCAAACCAGTTCCCTCTCTATCTGCCTTAATAAAAGAAAGTCAGTGTTATAATATTATAACAAAACAAAGCTCTACAAACTTCATGATATCCTAAACCAACAGACGGACTGCCATTAAAGCACTGACATCAACAACACTACCACAGCTTGCAATTCCAACACGTTTCAAGTAAATTATCGTAATTCTGTGTTGCTACAGTAAACTAATTCAAAAGCACATCAACCCTATCACACTTTTCTGCATACACATAAAGGTTGCATTAATGTGTGCGTATAGGGGGAAAGGGGAGGGAGAGAGAGAGACAGAGAGAGAGAGACAGAGCTCTCCTTTCCACACACACACACACACACACACAACTAGCTGCAGATATATTTATATAGACACATTATATCTTACAGAAAAGTATTTAAAATTTTGGTCAGGGTGAAAGAATACATTTTGGTAAGAATTTTAAATGATTTTAAAACATATAGCATGTGAAAATGTCAACGAATAATGTCAGCATAAAATATATAATAGAATAAAACATTGAGATATTCTCCTGTGAAGGTCAGCTTAAAAATAAAGGTTAAGAAATATTTCTGATTACTTCACCCTAGAAATGCTTGCAACTTGCAGATGGCGCAAACATCCATTCAATCTGGTGACATCATATGAAGAAGAAAGATGTTTTTTTAGCAAAACCAAGAGGAATACAACCGACACTGCACATTGATCTTAATAAAGATGACTAGCTGTACCCAGTTTTTTCATCATCATCATCATTATTATTATTAGTATTATTATTATTATTATTGTTACTATTACATATAGATGGAAATAGGAAAATGCATGTTTCTACAAAATTGTACAAAACACATATGCTTATATACGCATGCGCACACACTCACATGAACATGCACATCCACATAAAAGCTCAGCAGAGTCCATCTCTTATATAGCAGCTCATGCAAACCTGCGCTTAACAATGACAGCTTGGTGCACTATTACTAAAATGCACTGCAGCGGTGGAGAGTAATGGTTCACGCAGCAAGTAGCAGTCTGAAGTTGTACAGCAGTAAGCCTATTGAGAGTGGCAAAAATATTCTGAACTATCTATAAAGCTATCTTTAATAAAATGTCTTTTAAATATCTGTTAGCAAATTTTAACATTTGTATTTGAAGGAAACTTAAAATTTCAACGGCTAAAAGTATTTAGTTGTAATGAAAACAAATATAGTTTATACGAATAAGCCTTCCCTGACCCAGTGATAACATCCTGGTAAAAGAGTTACTTATCAAAATAACATTCTATTCTCCACCCCATTATTTCAAGTTAGATCTCAAGTATAAATAATACTACAATTACTAACTCTTCCGTCACCCAGTCTCTAACGAAACATATTCTGTTGAAATTGATTCAGAGAGATTTGATAAAATATTTAACTTTGAAATTATTAGGCTGGTGTTTGGAATATAAGAAAAAAACTTTGACATAAAAATTATAGGGGAAGGTTTTAATTGAAATGTAAACATTTCAAAATGGACAGCTTTGTATTCGAGAACCAAAGACAGTCGCAGGCGGGTTGGTATCAAAATGGTAATGCATCGAAACTGAAGGTTTAAAACCATATTTTAAAAGAGAAGGAATTTTATGACCCAATGTACAAACTTCAATTGTAATGTAAATAGTAATATTAACTAAAGTCCCGATCCAATAATTATTTACAGACATTAATAATATCATCAGTAGACGTTAATTAACAAGACAATAAATATTCAGAATTCAAATGAATTAACCTTGTTCCACTGCGTATGTTTGAGCTGGAAATGTAACTTCACCTCTTCCCTTGTTTCATTGCAATCATTAACCAAAGTGAAAATATTTCAATAAACCAGTGCATTTTATTTCACTTCAGTCTAACCGTACTTATAGCTAACCATATGGATTCATTGTTTATCATATACTGAAATAAATTGATGCAATCTATTGAATAAATACCTAAAGAAATAAGTGTTTTCCAGATGAAAACTAAACTTTACAATGATTAAGAAGAAATTTGCTTATGATTTTTGTCTCTTTTCTAAATCACTCAACAATCCCCCAAACTTAGCACTGTTGCAGTTTCAATATTAGACTTGTTATATTTGAAGGGTTTTCATTGGAAAATAATAACGAGTTTTATGAATATAGTCATGAACATTTTAAAGCCCAACTATTTTAGAAACTATAAGAGACTTTAGAGAAAATATAATTACTGACAAGATAGTGTGTGTGTGTGTGTTTCAGACTGACAACTGTATCATACTATTAGTGGGTTAGAGTTACTGTGCTGAGAAATAATAAATAACACATCATATGTTGTATAAAATATACTGATAATAAAAAAACAAAAACTCCAGCAAACTGACAATGTAGAGTTAAAGCTATAAAAATCAATTCTAAAAATAACTAAGTAGTTGTAAAGAGGTCACCAAAGTAAATGATAGCTGTTGTTCAGTAAGAGATATAAAAACTGATTTATTATCAACAAATTGTGATAGAAACTGCAATACACTTAATACAGGCTACTATACTAGATATTATGTAAGTCTAAGTTAGCCAAAATATTTCTTTGTGCAGCCCAGCAATTCAGTTTCTATAAAAGGTAAAAGAGTTTCAGTCATGGTTAAATGAAACAATCGAGTTATTTCCCTTGGCATATAGAATTTGGAGAAAAGGCTCTTTCTTCTTTATCAATAAACTCCACTGTTTCTAGCATTTCCAGTTAGTAAATTAGCCTATCAACATTTTACTGTACATTCTGATTATTAAAATGAGTAATTAGTGTAATTAATGATAAATACACTCAACAGGGTAAGCTCAATGTTTAAAGATCAAAATTTCTCTTTGGAGCTGTAAATATTAGTACAGAAATTTAAGGATTCCAAGAACTCTTAGTTTTAAATGGTGACAAAGGCAATATATATAAATGATGGGATACGTTTTGTTGCGAATTTCTAGGTGGGATCAGGAAAAGATTTAAAGCTAAAATTATTCCTTTCTTCACTGTGCCTAATTTCATACACTAATGTGAGTATATACATCAATCTATTGCTTTCAGTCAATCATATATGGTACCAAAGCATATACACAGTTTTGCAGAGTGAATATATTTCTATAACCTCTACTTCTGTAATGTAATGTCTCTCACAATCAAATACGTATCTATCAATGCAGTTTCATAATGTACAAGACAAACCCACAAGTCAAAGAAATCCATATAGAGTAGCATTCATAAGAATGACAAACAACAGAGGTTTACAAAAATCTTGTTAAATTGTACTTAATTTATATTTTGGAATAAAACTAAATTCTTATTGGGTGATCATTAGCAAACAGGAAGAATCCTGACACTCATCTCTTCTTAACCAACATCAACATTTCTTCTTTAAAAGACTAAATGAGCTACATTTTTTTTTACCCCCATTGTCACACTATTTCCACATATCTACACACCCAAATGGATATGTGTATATATATATGTGTATCAGTGAGATTTTGAGGCTAACAATTCAAAAATGGAGTACTGAAGACTCCCAGGCAGTAGATAGCATTAATATTTCAAAGTTCAGGAATTCAGCGTCACATATCTACATTACCAACTACTTCAAGTTACTGGCAAGTATTTTTCCTTCCCTTGCCTAGAAACATGCACCTACAAAAAAGGTAGAGTAGTAAGTATGCAAAACAACTCCCCAGTTTGATGTGTGTAAGCGTATAAGACAAACAGATAGATAAATAGATAGGTGCTCCAACCCATGCCAGCATGGAAATCAGATGTTAAATGATGATGATGACAGACAGATATTTAGAGTGGGAGAGAGAAAGAGAGAGAAAGATCGTGCTTTTTTTTTTTCATTCATATTTCCCTTGTACCTTGACTTTAGATCTCCCTTTCCAGATGGAGAAGCCATGTGTTGGTTTGCCTCCTCAACAAGACACTTGCTCTATCATACTTTTTCATACCCCCTAATATTATACTCCGTTCAGTTGAGGGATCTTGTCTTGCGAGTACTTTGATGACACCACCCTTCCACTCCTAACACATTTCCCAGAAAAATATCTCCATAAGTTTCCCTGGCATGTACTACCACAGACATCTTGCATTGTACAACCCAACATTACATACATACATTCATAATTGCAATGCTGTTATTTCTCTATTTTGTTCCCTTATAACTTGCCCCACACATACTCTGTGTATGCCATTATATCAACATGTGACCATTGGTTCACTTCTAAGTTTATCTCTAGATTTTCTATAGAATTCAGAACCAACACTGCAAGTCACAACATTTTTTATACAAACACGAGTATTTAAACAATGTAATCAAAGAGAGAAAAATAGGTGATGGGTGGTGTATATGCTGCATATACACCCAGAGTTATTAGTTTCATCAGCACCACATCCAATCCATCAACTATCCACAAACATTGTTTAAATACCCACCAGGTCAAGCAGTGCAACAGTTGGATCGACCAATTTACACATTCAACCCATTCCTGCTGAGTGGTACACACTGCTGACAAAGATACAAGGTTTCATTATGCAACCATAATATATTACCAAGTATATTACAGGTTTACAAGTCAATGCTGCCTTACCTTGTGTTAACAGAGCAATATTTTCATTTTAAAGTTAATCTCTAAAGATTTTCTATAAAATTCAGAGCCAGTACTGCAAGTTACAACATTTCATAAAGAAATACATGTATGTCAACAATGCAATATATATACACAAGATACAACACAGTATTGACTTGTAAACCTGTAATATATTTGGTAGTATATTATGGTTGCAAAATGAAATACTGTCTCTTTACCAGCAATTAAGACTACAGGTTCATACATGTGCTTGCATATATATATATATATATATATATATATATAT
>NC_068994.1:763113-808815 GCF_001194135.2 Octopus bimaculoides | reverse complement strand
TATATATATATATATATATATATATATATAGAACATTCCAAAAGTTACACTACTATTTAATACATATGTGCGCATAGTTTACATGGATCAAATGAAATTTGTTGAGGCAAATTTTAAATGGCTGGATACCTTTCCTGTTGCCAACCCTCAAATGTTTTTAAGAATGGTAATATTTTCTCATGACCAGACATGTTCCCACAGATGACTAGAAGTATCACATGATGTCAAAACAAGGAGACAGTAACACACACTGATATAGATGCCATGTATATATAGTAAGTAGTGTATTGAGGTAATGCACTGTACTGTTGCAATTAGGTTGCAGTGTATCAAACTGTAAGAAAACTGAGTCAATTGTTTACATGAGAGAGAGAGAGAGAGAGAGAGAGAGAGAGAGAGAGAGAGAGAGAGAGAGAGAGACTAGGACTTTTTATGTGATAACCTACTGAGAGATGCAGATAAAATTTAAAGCTGGCACATGGCCCCAGCTAAAAGCATGGCTATGTGAAGGTGGAAAAGTACTGTAGACAGAACCATAAAAGCTAAGAGACAAGTCTTGAAAAACTGGAAGAAAAGGGGCAGTAGAGAGAAATATCAAAGAGCTAGAAGAGAAGCTAAACTTCAGGTACACTTAGCAAGGGAAAATGCAGAAAAGAAAAAGTTTGCATGTTCTGCAATGTGAGCATCAGAAGCATGTACTAGAGGGAATTGAGATGTTGCTAGGGAGAAGAGTATAGAAAATGAAAAGAACACACTTGTTTTTACTGATACCAAAAAGTGACATGGAAAGGCTGAGAGCTTGTTGAATGAGGAGAAATAATAGGAAAGAGAGAAAGGTCACTCTGAGTAGAGCCAAGAAAGGGACCCGATATCCAAGTTGACAGTAATATGGTAGACAGAGCAATTAAGGATATGGAAGACAAGGAAAGCAGCTGGGTTATTGAGGATAGTCAGTGAGAAGCCTAAACTATTTGTTTAAGTAGTGTACAGGTTAGTCACTGCACTGCTCACTCAGAGAATACCCAGTGACTGGTGTAGAAGCGTCATTGCAAACTACTTAGAAGGGCAGAATGGATGCACTGGAGAAAGAAACAACAAAGGCACCAAACTGTTGGCTCAAATCATGAAAGTTATAGCAAAATTGATTAGCAACAGGTTTAGCTTGGATGAGATGTAGTTTGGCTTTGTGCCAGTAAGATGTACTCCTGATGTCATCTGTCTAGTGAAACAATTATAGGAGTACTTAGCTAGATGCAAGTAATAGATGATACTTAGCATACATCATCCTGGAGAAGGCTTTTCACAGAGCCTTGTGCTCCATGGTTTTGGTGGCTGCTAAAGAATCTAGAAGTAGGTGAATAGCTTGCAAGAGCTGTACAAGTCATGTACAGAGGTGCAGTGAGCAAGATGAAAGTTACAAATGAGTTGAGTAACAAATTTAATATATATAGTTACAAGTCCATCAAGGCTCGATTTTCATCTAGCCACCTGTTTATTAGCATCCTCTCCAAGCAATAACACAAGAGTTTAAGACCAGTGTCAATAGCAACTCCTCTATGCTGACAACCAATTTGTAGAATTTATAAGGAATTGGAGAAAAAACCTAGATATGGAAGCAATAGCGAGAATTGAATGGCCTCGTCTTACTCAAGACTAAACTATTAGTAAGTAGGGAAGAAGACAGAGCCTTACTACCATCACGGAAATGGTTTTGCTTGATTTGTGTAAGGAGGGTAGGAAGAAATTCCATTGTGTAAGCCCATAGATTTCATATGGGGCAAGTACAAAGGAGCCATAAGCTTTAAGAACTAGATTCTCAAAAATGTCTATGTGGTTCACTAGAAACAGGCCACAGTGGTAACAGAAACTATCAACTAATAGCTGTGGGAATGGGTTTTCAAGAAATAAGGGTAGATAGGAAGTAGTTCTGAGAGCTATTACCTCTGTTGGCAATCCTCTGTTGAAGGATTTCTCCCTCAGAGTAAAAGGTAGACTGTACGATACTTATGTACAAAATGTGATGTTGCATGTAGTAAATCATGGGCCTTAAATGAATTGCAAAAATAGAAAAAAAATGAAGCAAGCATGAGTAGTGTTAATGAGCATGAATGACAAAGTTTTAACAAGATGGAGAAAAAGAAGCTGTATAGAAGAAGAATGAGATATAGTGTGCAAAACTGTGGTAGTAATGACATGTGATGTGCATGGAGGATTCCAGCTGTATAAAGAAATGTCATATACTCAATAAAACCTGGAGAAGAGGAAGACCAAAGAAAGATTTGAGATAAAGTAGCAAATCCTAATCTTAAGATACTGCATCTCATGAAGCAGGTGATAAAGGAATGTGACATTTGATAGAACACAATGCTGGACTATCCACCCAAGTAAGCATGGTTAAATGTACATTAAAATAAGGCTAGTCCTGGAGCAGGGCTTCGATATCGAAAACACACATCTACAACTGAGTCCTTCACTCAATTTGTTCCTGTTAAGTCTCCATCTGCCACGTCTTTTGCCTATCCAATACCCTTCATCTCTCCACTAGTCCATGCCTAACCCTAACCCTACAACAGTTGTTTCATAGCAAACATGTAGCAATCACAAGTGTTTCTCTCCTAAGGGATTACAAACGATCTATTGATGTATTCGATGAACATCCTCATATCACTCCTTTATTAACATTCTTCCCTCTTCCCATCCCCCATGCTCTCTCTTACCACCACTACCATCCCTTCCACACTGCTAGCCACCTTTCCCCCTCTGTTGGACCCTCTCTTTTATTGACATCCATCATACTCTCTTACTATTATCCCTACCTTTCTCCCTCTCCCTATAAAACCGTTTGGCACACATTTTTACCAGTGCGATGACCCAGGAAGGCAGCTAAGACAGATGGTGCAGATCGATGACAAGAACCTCTATCGCCCATAAATACAGCACTGTTGTTTCCAGTGGGACAAGTCACAGGTTACTGCATCAACAGCCTGCCATCAACTCCAGCCAGTGTATCTCTTCCAATATGTCATTATTGCTGCTGTTATCTGTAAAAGGCCAATGCAGTTTGTCTTCATGTGCAGCAATAAAATCTTCTGTTAAAAGTTTGTGGATGTTGTTCAGTTGCTTCTACATGCAGCCGAAGAAACATTTTTGCACAGACCACAAACATTGGTCATAAAAGTTCTCTAAAAGTAAAAAGGTTGGGAGACATTGACTTAATCCACCCTATATGCAGAAAATGTATTATCTTCACATTTTGAAATTCAGGTTTTGTTGTTTACTAACCATTTCAAACTATCATCTTGTCTTAAATATACAATGGATGTGTGATTTAGAAGTTTGCTTCACTACCACGTGGGTCTGGGTTCAAATACACCATTTGTAGAAGCGCCTTCTTCCTTTTAACCCTCAGATTGACCAATAACTCTGGGAGTAAAATTTGTTAGATAGAAACTATGCAGAACTCTGTCGTGTGTGTGAGTGTGAGTGTGAGTGAGAGAGAGAGAGAGAGAGAGAGAGAGTATCAATGTTTGGATGAGGACAGTAAATTTAAACAGAAACCTTGTGGTAGTAAAATCACTGAGTTACCTCCCCTTGTGGTTAGGGAGTTGGTAGGACTGACCAAAACTGCTGAAGGTATTAGCTCAACAGGGTTACCATTCTTATTAATACGGAAATTATTATTATGCTTATGTCCAGTATTAAACATGCTAAATCTTTGACTCAAGATTATCTCGTACTTATCAATAACACATGTTTAACAAAAATACATTTAAAAAACATGAAATCTACCAAAGGCAAAACCATTAGAATGAAAATAATTTTCAAAATATATGTTGATACTTTTCTCAAACTTAGCACGCACACACACACACACACACACACAGGTGAGATGGTGATCAACATATATTGTTTTAAAGTCATTAAAAAGAGAAATGTAAAAGAAACATAAACCTACCCTGTTGTTTTAGGTTTGATAACATTAAAAAACATCAATGGTTCAGTGCTTGGCACTGTTGTATTCCCTGTCAAAATAGATATAACATGATGACTACCATCTTCTTCCTGCCTACTCTCCTCACGTTTCACAAGCATTTCGCTCATTTCAGTTCGTGAACCACCACTCTCTCCAGAATTTGTAGATATTACATAAGGTTCTCTCTCCAGCTTAACTTTCTTTTGTTGCTGTGGGAGGTGTCGTGCTGATGAAGGGAGAGACTGCGGTGGAGCTGGAGGTTTCTGTTGTTGGGGTTGTGTTTGCAGTTGTGTTGCTTGTTGTGATTGTTGTTGTTGTTGTTGTTGTTGTTGTTGTTGTTCACAATGTCTGAGGTAGTTTTCTGAAGCGGAGGATAAATGTTCAAAATTGGAATCAATACGAGAAGATGATTTAGAAATAAAATGTTTAAGTGGATCAACAATTGCACCATTAAATTGGGTGTCCTTACATTTTAGAGTGAGGTCAAATGGTTGTTCCTGCAAGAAGCTGGCAGCCAGGTGGCGCTGTACAGTCTGGCTACCAGCTGAGGGCTCTTCGGTCAAGCGAGATAGCTTTGGTGTCTGATTGATATATGATGAAAGATAACTCTTACGAGTCGCTTGTAAAATCCCTGCACTATTCTTATTAGAAATATTTGAGTCTCTTTTAGTTGAGACACTGTCTGTAGAAGTCAAAGTTTTTGAAGAGTTACCTCCCTTGCTCACTGCCACTTCAGTGACATCTACAGACGTTGTTGATGTCGCTGCTTGTTCAGAAGGTTCATCTTTATAGCTTGTGATAGTGGTATTGCTACCGGATGGTGGAAGGTGATCAACAGCTGATGGCTCTGAGGTAGATTTTGGTGATTTTGCATGGGCAAAAAGACGTCGTAATATCTGGTAGTTGGAAACTGATGACTCATGGATAGAATATTCTGGATGTGTTACTGTTGCTGATTGAGTCTGTTGAGTGAGGACAGCTTCAGATTTCACCTGCTGATGTTCATTGTTTGTTGGACTGCTACTGGGAACAACAGCTGATGAGCTACAACTACTACTACTACTATTACTACTGTTATTGCCATTGCTCCCAGTTAAGTCATTCCGACCACAAGGATCAATATCTGGTGCCAACACATTTGACACTGAACTGTATTCACTTGTATCAGAAGAGCTACCAGTTAACTGTTGCTGCACTAAGCCATCATCACAGACTCTTTTACTACTACGACTGGCTAAATGGTCAAGCTCACTGCTGCTGTCAGCACTGAATGGTTCACACACCTCATCACTACTAACAGTTTCTGGTTTTCCTGAGGTAATTTTCTGTTGTATATTAGAGGATTCAGCTTGAAAGCATTTCAGCTCCTCTTTAGTGAGGAACTGCTCAGCTGTAGTTGGACCAGTTTTGGGTTTCTTTGGAGGTGGCATGATGAGCCATGTATGCTGCAATCCAAGTCAGCTGTATTCCACATGAGGTTTCATAATATCTGTAAAAAACAAAAAACCATTTAAACAATGCTGCTAGACACATGTAAACACAAGAAAGCTAATAAAACCCTGACATCTACAATTGAATAATGGAACAAATATGTAGGGTGGGGCAGGGAATATAGTCAACGGAATCGGTCTCAGTACATGAGTGAAACAAGAAGCAATAAAGACATAGTATGATTTGAACTCAGAACGGAAAGGATGAAATTGAATATTACAAGGCTTTATTGCTCTAATGGTTCTGCCATTCTACCATTTGTACATTATGATATATCAAACTGATTGAGGAATATATTTATGCAATTAAGAACTTAATTAGCCACACAATGTTGATCATCTCATCTTTTAGTGTGCTTCCTTCTGAGCCTATCAACCAGTATACATTTAACACACTGTGACTACTTGACAGAGAGCGTTAGAATGTAGTAGGGATAGCAGTGACAGACAATATAGGAGTTGGCCAACAGAGACGGCAAAGAGCAGCCGACAACACAAAAGGCAATGAACAGACAGAGGACAAACAACATTGGAAATCAGTAGCTGCTGGTAAGCAACCAGCATCATTTTATCTGCTGCTACAACAACACTAAGAACAAAAACTCTCTCCACATTTTGTCATTCATAGTAATGACAACATTCATTTTTTGAGTATCAGAAACCTCAACAGACTCCAGTGTTCTTTTTCATACAAGTGATTTAGATACTGAATAGACTTATATATATGTGACATAGAGAGTGGGTCATTAACAATGTTTGTAGAGTGTAAAACTACAGTAAATATAACTGAACTATGGTGGAGAGAGAGAGAGAGTGTGTGTGTGTGTGTGTGTGTGTGTGTGTGTGTGTCCAATTAACATATTGCAGTGGTGCAATCTAACAGGGAATTTCTGATCCAAGATGTGAAAGACAGATAAAAACCATAATAAGGCGAGTTAGACATGGTTAAAGGTTTCGTGGATGTGAAATGACCCCCACCTCCCTCCCACACACTCCAAATGTTTCCAAGTTTAGGAGGTAAGTGGTGGCCACACGTATACGGTAACACAATGAGAGAGGTCCAGCAATACACACAGAAATAGAACAGTCTAACAGGAAACTTTTAATTCAAAATATGCAATGGAAAGAGTCCTTGACAGGTTCCATCGCTGTGATCAATGGAAACAACATTGTACTTAATCAGTGTATAATGGAAAAGAGCAGTTGCAATTCTGGTGCTACAGAAGAGGCAGGCTCAGAGAAAGAATGGATGTAATTGCGTGGAAAAAGGATTAGGTAATGCATTTAGCATTACATCTGAGAATTGTAATAAATAGAGAGGTAAGGTGGGTAGAATGGGTTTAATTGAGCTAATATAAGGGTATAATAGTCAGAGATGTAGAGGGTGTTGTAGAAATATAAAACAGGCAGGAAAGCACTAACTGGTAGAATGTTAATGGCAGGAAACAGTTATCAAATGTAGACTTTTAACAGCTAAGAGAGAGATAGAGAAGGAGAGATGTACAAGATGAATGAGCTGTATTCTAGAGTAGAATACATTCATACTTTGTAAAGGTTTTTTCAGCAATTCAGAGTTGAAATGTTTTCACTTGAAAAAATATATATAAACTATTCTTTCCATTTTTTTAATGGCTTAGTGACAGGAAGGACATTCCTACCTCTATCACAAACTTTTACAACAACCCACAACACTGGTAAGAGAAAGGAAAAAGTTATTTTCAAACCAGAGACTTGACCTGAATACTTGGACTCCACTAAATATACCTAAGGACCAGGTGGTGGTGTTAAACTGAGTGACAGATAGACTTATAGCTTGTACGGTTTATTGGTGATGATCACAGCTAAATATTATTAAACTTTTACAGAACTGTTGTGCTGTTGCATATATCATCACTCACCAGAAGAGCCACTATAGTGCTACAGCTTTGACGCCTTCAGCTGTGTCATATAAAAGTTTCAGAACATTCCTCTTGTTTACAAACAATGTGATGAGTCCACAGAGACTATGCCTATACTGATCATATGTGTGAATTAATTGCAACAAGCATTAAGAATAATTTATTGATTATAGAAAACTGCTGATGTAATAGGGAGAAGAGACAGTTTAATTTCACAAATTTTTACTCATGTTATTCCTTTCTCTTTCACTCTTTCTTCCATCCCTCCCTTTAATTCAATGCTCTTTCCCCCTCTCTCCCTATCTCTCTCTATTATATATATATATATATATATATATATATATATATATATATATATTAATAATTTGTCTGTGCAAGTGGTGAAGTCAAGATGAAGTAGTCTGACAAATAATGGTCCATAAAATAACGAAATAAAACTGAAGTAAAATAGTAAATCAATGAGGCATAGAAATCCACCATACATCAACATAAACATGGTTCATGTTCAATTTGAATTTAGAAAGACAGATGTGATATCATCATCATCATCATCATAAACATTTAATGTCCATTTTCCATATTGGCATGGGTTATATGATTTTACTGGAGTTGGTAAGCTGGAGAGCTGCACCAGGCTTCACTCTGTTTTGGCTTGCTTTTCATGGCTTGATGCCCTTCTTAACGCCAACCACTCTACAGACTGTACTGGGTACAGTACACATGTCACCAACATGGGTGCCTTTTATGTGTCACCTCTACTGACCATGACCACAATTTCATTTAGCTTGACGTCTTCTCAAGCACAGCAAATCACCAAAAGTTTTGGTCACCTGTGATCACCTCTTCTACATCTTCCGCAGGTTCTCTCCAATGCCTCTTATACCCAATTTCTCTCTTAAAACACTTACACTCCATCATACATGCACACTGACATTGCACATCCAGTAGAGCATGTTAGCTTCATTTCATTCAAGCCTTCGCATATCCTCTGCAGTCACAGCGCATGTTTCACTGCCATGTAGCATGGTTATGTAAAGGAAATTAAAGTTTTAATCCAAATGATATTCAAAGCAAACAAAAAACTATTTCAAACTGAACATCATTGAGAAAGAGTGAAAGTGACTGGGGACGTTTTCCACTTCGTTCATACGTGAACAATAATAAAAACTAGAAATATGAAGATGAACAGAGAAGAATAGAAAATAGAATTTCTCTCACATGTCCAATTGTGTTCAATGCACATTAAATTAAAGTATCAGGGTTTCTATGGACCCTCTATGGCTTCATCTTGGATATCAACAGGAAAAATACTGGATAAAAACTTTGTAAAATTTCTGACAAGCACGTAGCCATGGTGGGAAGAATTCACTGAAAGTAAAACAGAGACAAACATCATTTCTACAATCACAAGTTGTACAGGATTAAAGTAGTAAAGTAGTAAAGTATTGTCATAGTAAACATCCAGTGTTGCAAGTTTTAAATTACATCTTACAATCAACTACAGCATGTTACACACCATACCCATGTGTGTTACACATTACCTAACCAGTGTTACACATCATTCTTGAGTGTGTCGTCATTGTCTACTGTCTTATATAGCATCAACTACAGTGTATTACACATCATCCACAAGTGTTACTTACACACCATCCTTGAATGTTTTCTCATTTTCCATCCTACACATCAGCCTCCACTGCCTTACATACCATCATTTACTCTATTCAGTATTTTCTCCAGTTATTTTTATGAAACAGTTCTCACTCAACTACCAAGATATTAACGCATTTATTGATATGAACTACAACTTCAAGAGGCAGTGTGATCGTTTTGAAATGACTGAATATAACTGTCATAATTACTGGAAAATACAGATGTGTATAGTGAACACGGTTTTGTTAAGAAATGTTTTAGTGTGCCAAGTGAAATTCTCTTCCAATAAACATTAAACTTGTATATTATAAATAACAATCATTTGCTATCAGATAAACTAATTAATAATATCCAATTTTCCATGGTTACATGTGTCAGAAGGAATTTACTGAAACATTTTCTATTGCAAGATGCCCTCACCTGTTTTCAAGCAAGGTAATATTTCCAAAAAGCCAGATATGTTTTGCATGGAAGAGTGGAAACAAACAACATCACTTGTATGACACTGATGCATGATTACAACCATCACATGATATCAAGACAAAAGTATATATATATATATATATATATATATATATATATATAGATATAGATATAGGTATATATATACACACAAACACACATTGCAGGCTTTTTTCAGTTTCCATCTACCAAGTCCACTTACATGGTCTTGATGGGCCCAAAGTTATAGTAGAAGACACTTGCCCAGAGTGCCATGTAGTGGGACTGAACCTGAAACTATATGGTTGGGAAACAAGCTTCTTAACCACACAGCCGCATCTGCACCTATAAGACATGGATATTAAAATTTTAAAACAAGATTCAGGACAGATCAATCACTAGGGGACTTTATAAATCAGAAATACGGGTTATTACATAACTCACTGAGCTACATAATCATGTATTGCCAGTAGGTTTTGCAGATTTAGAAACTTTTGGAGTGTATGAATTTAATGATATAATATTATTAGTGTCTCATGAAATCCTTTTATTGGAAAAGTTTCACTAACTATAAGTATCCTCCTCTATTTATCTTTCAGACCTGTTTCATTACAATCTCTCTAACTTATTTGAAGTCAAGTAAATAAAAACATAGCTAACACCCATTTGTACATGTTCTAACACCATTCTCATTCGTAAATATCATGTCCAACCACACTAATTAAGAGAATCTATGAGAGACTAATAGTCACAAATCATTATTTAATCCTGTAAAGTTTTTCTCCATTTAGTTGGACTGAATCAACAAGTTTTTATGTTTTGATTGCCTCAAGTTATAAAATCAGAAAGTCTATTCAGAAATGCATTCATTCATACAATAATCTTCAATTGATTTCAGGAAAAAAAAAAAACTGCACCACACCATTAGAACGAACTATCAGACTACTAACAGTGTCAACTATCCAGTTGTATGCTGCACTAAATGGTAAATAAAGTCAACCGTAGAAGTTGCACACAACCTGCATATGTGCATTCAGATTACCTCCCTTAATCTAGACCAGTCTATTTCTCAGACATCAGGAACATGTCATAACTTCTTGATTGCTATGTCTTGTATAAGAAGATAATAAGGAGAACTGTTCAAAGTCATTGTTGATTTCACAGCTGTAGAAAAGGGAAAGTCTTTAGCTTCACAATCACTCTGACAATATTATTTATTTCAAACATAGCAAATATACCAAGTGGCAGGTACAGAAATGTTTTTTTTTAAATCGGTCACACATATTTTATTTTTTTCCCTCCTCTTCTGAAAGCTGCAAACAACTGTACTTGTGCAGCCGCATGCGCAGGTGCACATAGCAGAACTGCAAGTGTAAGTATAGATGCACAAGATGGTAGTTAGAAGTAATCAGACATTAATGAAAACGAAGAAAGTAATATGCCAGTGTCTGGTATTTCTATTCCATGGAACAGGTCTAGAAATGATATCAACATAAGAAAATAAGGGATTCAACAATTATTTCTACTTTTTCCAACAGAGAACAGTGACAACATTAATCTTAATTGGTTAAACAACTGACTTTTTTATTCTTTATATTTTGTTCATTTGTTTCTAGTTTTGTTTTGGTTGTTTGTTTGTTTTGTTTGTTTTTTCACCAGATAAATTCAATTAACATAGGCACAGACCAACCAGTTGAAAATTGGGTTGTGGGAAAGTTCATGAATATAAAGAAATTGCAAAACCAATATATATATATATATATATATATATATATATATAAACATACACACACACACACTTTATATATATATATATATGTATATATTTACACATATGTGTGTTGTAAGTCCTCTTGCTCTTTTCTCAACTTAAATGTTTCCAACTTATTAATTATATCAAGATAATTTTATGAACAAAATTATCAACAGATAATCATGATATTCTTTAAAAGACTTGGAGCTTCATATTAATATTTACTGAAGCGATAAACATTATTTTATAAAACCATAGTTATAGTGTGTGCGCGTGCATGCACACGTGCACATGTGTGTGTAACAATTTTAATTGAAGGAAAAGTCAACTTAGGAGATTCCTCTATTTGATTAAAATACAAAACTTTTTATAAATCTTGGAAATTTGAGTGAGTGAAGAGATATTTCAATTCAAGCATCAGCTACTACACTGTTTCTTTGTTCAGTACCATACTAATAATTGTGTTTCACTGAACCCATATCAATTACTATGGATGAAATAGAGATAACAACGTCAGCACAATGATCAGTATGTGATGTGAACTGACATAAACAACAGAAACTAAAAATGCAGCAAAGAACAAACTTCTATCAGGAATTGGTCAACTAAGATATTTGGAATTGTTCAAAGGAAGAAAGGAAAGAAATCTTATTGAAAGATTGAAAAGTGCAATAGCAGGATCTCTACTTTCAGCCCATTTCCTTTACTAACCATAAAATTATATTTATCCAAAATCTAAAATAATATCATTATGTAAATTTTCATAGGCTATTGAGCTAATAAAAGGTGTGTGTGTGTGTGTGTGTGTGTGTGTGTGCTCGTGTGTGCATGTACGTGCTGTGTGTATGAGAAGTGGGGTGAGATAATTTTCAAGTTCATGTTTTTTAACTAAATCCATATTCAAAATATATAAAAACTGAAACTGGATTAAAAATTCCCTCAGCTTGTATTTGAAAATTGTGTCCAACATGAAATTGTAGTTAAAAAAAAATAATCGGAACATTATGTTTTGCGATCCCAGAGTTCTACTGAACATGACAATATGGAGGAGATACTCACAACATACTAACTAAACATTTACTATTGGATTCATATTTTGTATTTATATAGTAGAAAATATCCCAAACTGAAATGTTATTCCAAACCAAACAACTCGAAATAATGAATGGCACTAATTAAATTATTTTCAAATACATCAATACACTCGTTAACCCCTGATGGCATAAAGAATTGAAGAACATTTTCGCAAGAAGACAGCTTATTTTATTTTAGGGTAAATATGATATTTTTATGATGCAATAGTAATTACAAACTGTTCTTTAATGATACTAGCTCTTATAAATTCTTAATATAAACACTTTAGATCAGTAGTTATGTTGAATTTCAAAACAAAAAAAAACTGTTTGGTTATCATACTAAATGCTTAGCATACACCTTTCCAAATCTACGATTTCAACGCAGTGTAGAGCAAATTAAAAGATTTGATCACATTAGAATCATAAAATACAGATTACCTATATTAAGTGGGATGTAACTTCTCTAAAATCTCTACATGTTCTTTTTTGTTTTTTTTATTGTTCTTTCAAAATCTTTCAGACTTGGTAGATGAAGTGATCACTTACTTTCTCAACAAGGTTAACAAATAGATTCATTAGAAAAAGTAAGTAAGCTTAACCTTTGAAATTTTTTCGTAATTCATTTGCGCATACAGTTTACAGTCAAAGACTTTGACAGTTTTCAATCATTTTATATGTTAGATAACTAAATGTATCAAGTGTACCCGTTATATTTTCATGTTTGCTGACATTGTCATTACATACAAAATACATATTTTCACAACATATAATGTTACAAATTTTTCCTGAGAATAATATTGTCGGTTATTGTATTGGCTACCTAAACCTTGACCTCTAGGAACTAATCAGCATTGCTAATTGAACATTTTGCCAAAATATTGTGTGAGAGGAAAGGAATTACAAGTAACGCACATCTTTTGTGCTCGGGTGACCCTACAGCTTCCAAGGGTACAACTGTATTTGTCTTTGCTTAGATAAACTGACTAAATCGTGGATGTCCCCATGAAGAGGTCTTTGTAACTTCTAAGAAGATGACATTTTAGAAATATTACTTCATTTGTGTCTAATATCTATGGTTAAAATTTCATCAACAGCAAAAATATATGAATTTTCATGGGGGTTATGGCCTTTATACATAGAATATAATTACCAAATTTCATAAAGATCCATTCAGTACTTTTGACCTAGTTTTGGATCATAAAAAATTACTAAAATTTGGGAGTTAAGGCCCCCATTAGGGGATCTTAGAATCCTTATGAGAATTGGAAAGTTCGGGAATACATCTTGATGTGTGTCAATTACCCATGGTTGAAATTTCAACGTCAAAAATTTATGAATTTTCATGGGGGTTCTGCTCCCTTTAAGCTATCTCAAATTCAAACCAAACATACTGCATTATACCCGCCCTTATGCATTGAATCTAAGTTCCAAATATCATAAGGATCCATTCAGTAATTTTGGTCCATGAAATTGTATGAAACACACAGCATTACCCTTCTCCCTAGGTTTGGATTTTGTGTTACAAATTTCATGAGGATTGGTGCAGAAGTTTTCGAATGTATAAGTGACACACATAAAGACATTCACTTTTATATAATAGATATGAATATACACATATACATACATGCATGTGTGTGTGTGTGTATTATATATACATATATACACACACAAGATAGATTGATAGATACAACTGAGTGGGCAAAAAAAATATGAGACACTGCCAATAGCTTCTTTTTTTATTTTGATAAGCCTGGTACTCATTCTATCAGTTTCTTCTTGTCAAACGAGTAAGTTATGGGGATGTAAATAAACGAACAGTTGTGAAGCAGTGATGTGGGAGAAACAGAGAGACAAAGATACACACATACACTTACGTATATACATACATATATATACAATTGATTTCTTTCAGTTTCTGTCTACAAAATCCACTCACAAGGCTTTGGTTGGTCTGAGGCTATAGCAGAAGACACATGCCAAGTCACCACACAGTGGGACTGAACCTAGGACCATGTGTTTTGGAACCAAGTTTCTTACCACACAGCTACACCTGCACCTATGTATGTGTGTGTGTGTGTGTGTGTGTGTGTGTGTGTATGAATATATATATATATATATGTATGCATGTATACATGTGTATATATTACATGTACATCTATATATATACATCTACACATATATATGTATACATATACATCTATATCTATATATACATGTATATATATATATATATACATCTATATATATACATTTGTGCAGATGTATACATATATATATATATATATATATATATATATATATACACACACACGTACATAACATATATATATTATATATAAGTATGTATATATGTATGTATGCCTGTATATATGAGATAATAGTTTCGGTATTAAAGTGAAAATATCTGACATTACAATAGAGAGATGTTATTGTTTCACTTTTGACACGTAATACTGAAATAGTGGAGGAGATGTGATATCACACTAGGCTTGCACTAGGCAAGAAGTGAAAAATTTTTTTGGTTTATGACACTACATGGACCCTAAAAGTAAGGCATGTGTAAAATTTGAATGAAATTGGTTGTTGTGTAGTTCTCAAGTTTTAAGGATTCACACAGACACACAGACAGACACACATTCTCACATTCTCAACTTCACACCTAATCTTTTTATAAGTAGAGGACCCAACAAGAAAATCTACTTTTATTCAACTATAGTTGAGTAGAAGTAGATTCAAAACACCTGAGAGACAATAGTGAATTCAGCCCATCATTCTTGGATTATAAACATTTGGTAACTTGGAGTCATTAACTAGTCAGAATAATCAACAAATATAGCAAAGGGTGGCAGGTGTGATTAAGCCAATGTTGTGAAATGTTTGATGAATAACAGTTAATACCAAGACATTATTTTACTATTTACAACAATATTTGAGGCAAACAGAACCAAGAACAGCACAAGTCCTGATTTTGCTCAAAGCTTGATAATTGCACACCTATTGCAAATGATAATTGCACACCTATTGCAACTGGAAAATGTTTCACCTTACTGTTTGATAGCAGTAAATTTATAAAGCAGCTATAAGAACAACAACAACACATTGCCATCACAAGTGTATGAGTTCTAATTTAGCACAAGGCCACAAACAGGGAAGAGAGAAGTCAATGATATCAATTCCAGGACATACTTTATCTCCCTTGGAACAATGAAAAGTCAACTATAGCAAGATTTGAAGTCAGTGTATTAAAGTGATTTCAATGAGATGCAACAAAGGTATTTCATCTGCCACTCTAACCATTGTACTAACTTACAACCCTTAATAAGTCTATAAATAACAAGAAAAAATATTACATGATGTGTGACTAGAGTAAAACAATATAAGCAATAAGTTGTTAAAGACAGCCAGATAATGAAATAAATGTTCACTGGATGATGTAATTGGCTGTTGTAGATTATAAACAACTTGTTGGCTGATCTTTAAGTTTTAACAATATGGCAGAGGCGACTAGAAAGGGTCAAGCTTTGTCTTCAGCTTTAGGACACTTTAAGAAGAGATGCAGTGTAACTATTTCTTCTGCTTCTGGATGGTACCATTAATGGTGGTGTAATGTGTTTCTACCAAAATCACTTAACTGACAATGACCACAAATCTGTAACAGAAGTGTAGTAGGCAAGAGTGCCAGAAAGAAGAAAATGTGAGAGGGTTCACTGTCAGTAAATGTAATTAAGAGAGAGCATGGCAGTTTAAGGAAATAGATTTCTCAACAAATGAATAAATTATACTGGATATAATAAACAATAATTTCACTTTGTCATTATATAACCAATTATTACTAGAAGACCAAAACAGAACACTGATGCAATTTATCAGAGAAAGTAGGCTTTGTATGTGGCAGATGTGATAGGGTGATAAGCACTAAGAGTACACCAGAAATAGATTCTCTTAAATGCCCAGCTGGCTCAGCAAAAGTAGTGGGTAGCTTCTTTTACCGAGCTGATATAATTAACAGTGGAGGTGGATTTTCTGAAAGCATAGTAGCTAAGGTAACAACTGGTTGGAAAAGTTCAGAGAGCTATTATATCTGCTAGCAATATAGGCCTACTCCCTTAAAGGAGTGACTGTGTGGTAAGTAGCTTGCTTACGAACCACATGGTTCTGGGTTCAGTCCCACTGCGTGGCACCTTGGGTAAGTGTCTTCTACTATAGCCTTGGGCCGACCAAAGCCTTGTGAGTGGATTTGGTAGACGGAAACTGAAAGAAGCCCGTCGTATATATATATATATATGTGTGTGTGTGTGTGTGTGTGTGTGTGTGTGTGTGTGTGTGTGTGTGTGTGTGTGTAATATGTTTGTGTGTCTGTGTTTGTCCCCCTCAACATCACTTGACAACCGATGCTGGTGTGTTTACGTCCCCGTAACTTAGCAGTTCGGCAAAAGAGACCAATAGAATAAGTACTAGGCTTACAAAAGAATAAGTCCTGGGGTCATTAACCAATCACACTAATCCCTTTCTTTTGCCTTGTTCCTCCCATACTCCTTCCCTCAATAGTGACCACCCTCCTACTCTCTCTCCACTTCCACAATTATAAGTCTGTTCCTCTCATCATACTTTACCTAAAATCATCACTCTCTCTCTCTCTCTCTCTCCTCTCTCCCTCCCTCTCTCACCTAGTCTTCCATTAAAGGGCCACCTTTAAGCTCTTCATCTTGCAAGTTGCAAGTTAACCTTATTGGTCTTGGTGCCGTTGGTGTTAGGATAGGCATGCATCCAGAGATGCCAAAGCAGACAGCAGAGCATGTTGCGCATTGTCAAATCATCCAATCCATGCCAGCATGTAGAAGAGATGTTAAATAATGATGATGATAGTAGTGATGATGGTGGCGGTGGTGGTGATGATAGTGGTGGTGGTGGTGATATAATGGACACTGTACTGGAAGTCTCTATAAGCATTCTCAGGCTGTCGACCATGTAATTATTGTGTAAATATATTACACTTAATACATATTTCTCAACATTTCAATAAATGGCCATCTACATCTTTGGAAAGGGATTTAAGTGAATGTTGCTGATTCGTTAAATAATTATGAAACTATTGAGTTCAAAGCTCAATCTATGATGCAAAAAAATCCTCATAAACTTAATTTTATGCTGAGACTAAATAGTGATTCCTTGTTTTTGAGTATCCATTGTCTGGGCTGTATTGATACCCTAATTATTAGGTTAACCCTTTTAAAACAGTTGGCTATTAATCTATGCATGCAATGTACATGCTTTAAAATCAATCGACATAATTATACGCCACCTGACTTAGAACCTGTTGCCTGAGTTAGACAACTGATAGGTTGATTAGATGTTTCATGTAAATATTTACAACCCAATAGGCTGGTCCTGCCACTCTGGCCCTCTTAACTTCATCACCACTTCATCTTGTTTTGTTGAATTTATGGTCGTCACGTCCTACCGCTCCAGCTCCGTGTCAAACTTACAGTCATCATGTCAAGCTACACCAAGCTCCACCACTTCACCAGTTGTTTCTTCCAATTTCGATGATGACTCAGAGAGTGAGTACTTTTCCTAGTTCAGAATCAGATGATTCCGATAGCGATGATGATATTCCAGGGAATCAGAAGTACAGGCAGGCAGTAGTGAATGGCCCTGGACAACATAATGTCATGTGGCGAGCAAGAAACAATTTTGTGTCACAGCATGAGTTTATGGTACACCTGGCAGAAAGGCAAACCCTGAATATGGAAGTTTGCCATTGGAAATCTTCCTTGAGTTTTTGAAGGATGAAATATTCCAATATGTAGCAGACGAAACGAATTACTATGCTGAAAACTATTCCCAGTATATCAAACCCAGTCACTGCAGTGATTGGTTTCCAACCAAAGGGGACAAAACGTTCTGCTTGCTCTGCTGGTGCTGATGGGCATCGTGAAGAAACCGACCCCGGCATCATATTGGAATTGGGATCTAGCCATGTCAATACCTTCCTTTTTGGAAATGATGCCACATGATTGGTTTTTGGTGCTTCTTCGAAGTCTACATTTCAACTCAGATGAGAACCAGGATGACAGGCTGCACAAAATACATCCCATCATTGACGAAGTGACTGAAAATTTCAGAACGGTGTATGTCCCCACACAGGACATTTGTATGAACAAGAGTTTGTGAAAATTCAAGAGAAGGCTCTGATTCAAACAATACAACCCAACCTAATGTGCCCGCTTTGGGGACAAAGTCTACAATATTTATATGGACAGCTGGTTTTTCCAGGAAAAACATGCTGACCAATCTTTTCACAAGATAAAATTTCGAAAGGGGGAAACAGCGTACCGATACACCGGTAGTGGCATTCTTGCTCTAGTATGGTGTGATAAGAAAAACGTCTGCATGTTATCTACAATGCATTCTGCAAGCATGGTGGACACTAGGAAACAAGATGTCGTTGGTAATGCCATAATGACACCTAGTGTAATTGTTTCATACAATGAAGGGACGGGCAAGAGTCAATCGCTCAAATCAGCTGGTGACAACACAGAAATCGGTGAGAAAATTTGTGAAATGGTACAAAAAAATTTTCTTGTATATAGTTGACATGTGTGTCATGAACTCACGTTTGATTTGGCAGATGGTTGGCAGTGTGGGGGAAGGATTGACATTCGGGAATCTATTGTCCCATGAAATGACAGAAGCATCAGACCTGCCAAAGTACAGAATATGTGGACATCCCCACACCAGATTCTCTCCTCACCGCATGGTGAAGGGATGTGGACATTTCCCACAACTGTTTCCGCACAGTGCCAAGAAGACTAATGCTTCAAAGAGATGCACAGTATGCAAAGGAAAAGGGAAACATAAGGAAACTAGATACCACTGTTCACAATGTGATTTGCCACTGTGTGTGGCACCCTGTTTTGAACTCAACCATACTGAAGTCAATTTTTGAATTCACGTGAATTTTTGAATACATGGATGAAGTTGATCTGACTTGTGCTGTCAAGTGATCTTATTCAAGAATGATACCGCATGAGCGTCCTGCACAGGGATATAGTTTAGGTAAATGAACAGTACTTGCACTAAAGCACTTGATGTAAATATACGCCAAACATTATCTCACACTGAGTGCTGACCTCAATCGACACGATTACTGTTGCCGCATGCAGGCAACCAAAAGAATCACTGCCGTAAACTGGTTAAAGTGGTCGATGTAAATATATGCCAAACCATTGTTGTGCGCTAATTGCTGATCTCAGCCAAGATGATTACCATTGATGCAACCTAGTTGCTTAATAGAAAAAAACATTGTCACGGGGTTAACCCAACAAATAATAATAATTAACCCAAGTACCAGAAAGTTGATCTAAGGTGTCAGACAGAATGGAAAACATGCAACAAGAGTTGATTCAGTAGAGGTGACAGGGTAGGGGTAGGAGTCTTGATGTAAGATAATTGAGTTGTCTAATATCTTAGTACTGAATATAAGAAATGAGTTAAATTATGTATTCTCTTCTTAGTATTCTGTATTTTTATGCTTCATGTAAATATATTTGTGTGTGTGTGTGTGTCTGTGTGTAAATATATACATATATATATACATACATATATATATACATACATATATATATTAGGCATAAGAGGGATTAAATATAGCATGCAGGAGAGGAGAATGCATTTGTTTGGATATGTGATGTGTATGTGTGAAGACAGGTGTACAAAGAAGTGTCTGTCACTGAAAGCGAATGGCACCTGTGGAAGAGGGAGACCCAGAAAGACATGGGATGAAGTGGTGAGGACTGATCTTAGGATGTTGAGGATCATGGAGGAAATGACAATAGACTGAGCTGTCTGGCAATATAAGGTTCTAGACAAGACCCATCCATGTAAGTAAAACTGAGGGCTAGAAGAGTTGTATCCCACCAACATGTAACATCAAACTTTTCACACCCCCTACCCCAAGAAACCAAGCTACATCTCTTCTAAACAGCAACTTTCTCTTCCTCACATTTCTTCTTCATAAACTTTGACTGTCTTCCAATCCCCTTTCTTGCAATCCCCACTTCCTACTTGTACCTTTTTGGCAACACCTGGCTGCATATATTACGACCTTCATACTTCTCTTTTCTTTACTCTACCATCACATCTATGCTCTGATCCTTGTTACTTGTGAATATGCTCCCTTGCTCTCTCTTACACTTTTTGCTGTTTCCTACTCTCTCTCTCTCTCTCTTTACCTTGCTCCCCCACCCCACCCCCGGCTGGGTAGCCACATATCTCCTCTACAGCAGCACACCTATTTCTGCCCTCATTTTTGGTTGCTCTCTCTCTCTCACTGGGTAACCATGTACCTGCTCTGTAGCAAGACACCTATTTCTGCCTCCCTATTTCTCTGTCACACTCTAACCGTTCATTGTCTGATACTGGATCACCTCCTCCAATGACCCCCTCCTTTATAGCAAGGCACCTGTTTCTGCCTCTCTGTCTCTTAGTCACCCTCTAACCTTTGATCCGCTAACACAAGTTCCCCTCCTCAAATGCCCCTGCTCCTCTCATAATTTCTTGTCTTGCAAGTTACTTGGTGACCCTGCCAGGGTTGGTGCCACATTAAAAGCATCCAGTTCACACTGCAAAGGGGGTGGCATTTGGAAGGGCATCCAGCAAACTAACCTTAACATCAGATTTACTTCAGTTAACTCATTCCATTGTATCAGATCTATTCCTATAACATTTCCTTACTTCACATACTAGCTTGGTCTTTGTGCAGGTTTTAGAAATTTAATCTTATTCCATGCAAACTTTGTAAGTTAAAAAAAGAAACAAACAAACATTTTCATCAATTGTAAAACCACTTCAGAAAATAACAGGAGACAATTTTTGGTATCCCCAATGTTTCTAATTTCTTATTCTTGTCATGCTGTACCTACTTTCAAGGGTCTGCTACATACTCTATACATCTTCATGACCATTTTAGCAACCAGTTTTAAATCAAGGGAACATCTTGACAAAGCCAGTGGAATACATCTAAATATTACACCTTCAACAAAGTTGTTTGGCCTAAGAGAAATAGTAACCAAATCTCTCTCAAATCACACCATCTTAGAAAATGTAGTTCTATGTACACTGTGCCTTGAAACAATGGGATGGCCATGGTTGGAACACTCTCCATCATAGGTTTGCTCTTCTAATTATATCACGTTTTAGTGACCAAATATTTTAGGAGAAAACATTGAAAACTGACACCAATATTTAGCAATTTACCAGTGACATATTCTTCATAAAGCTTATCATTCTTCATCATTTCCTAAAATTGCCTATGATCTTCATCCTTGGTTCAGTTACTTCCTTTGGTTTTAAATAATCTTTCTATCCTATTTTTCTATACTAGCTTCATTTCATTTCAAATATCAACCTTCTAATGGAGTTTTCCAGTAGGAAATATTAAATTTATTTTCTTATCTAAATCCATTATAATTCTAATAATGTTTATGGATTAACACCATTCCACTTTGAAGCCTGAATAGTAGCTGGGATTTCCCTTTGACTCAACAATGGTTTTTTTCTGCCTATTTTGTTGTATTTCCATCACACATTTGCCTTCAATGTAAAGAAAACAAAATATTTAATAAATAGCTAGACATCAGAAGCCTCATTAGCACCATCAAGTCATGAATAGTGCAATTAAGCCTAAATAATAGATTTAATTAAACAGTGAAACAATCCAAAACAGTTTTTTCCCTGAGATGAGAAAATTAATAAAACATTGAATAAAATAGTGTTAAATGTGTTTTATCTACTTAAAAGAAATATTTATAAAGAAATTATCTGTAGCACATGCAAGTGTTTATGTTATGAATACTTACTGCTTCCTGAAGATTATAAATTGTTCACAACATTTCTTCCTTCAATGTTCACTCTGGTGTATATTCTTGAAAAGAAATAAAAACAAAGTGGAGTCATTTTAAAGTAATAATAGCAGTCTATTATAAAAGACAGAAGTTTTGTAATACACTGTAGGACAATGATTTGTTAGTTTTTACAGACAAATCATTTCCAGAAGTAAATATTTCATTGAAAATTTGTAGAGAAAACACGACCAAGTAACAGAGTGTAATTCATTTCCAATTAGGTAGGCTTATTAAATTTAAATTAATTTATAGAAAATGGATATGAAACTACCTATGGAACTGTAATTGGTTTAAAGTAAACAATACTGAAAAAGTTTCAGAGAGATGAAAGAAGGATTAGATTTGAGACAATTCAAAGTTAAACATCACTTAAGAGACCAGTGTTTATTACTTGATATAAGTATCACTAATTGATAATAAATAGCAGAATAACAATTATGTGATAAAGCTGAACTAATAATGTCAGTTATATGTTAATAAAGATCAAAACCGTGACTCACATAAACACGGAACAGTTGCAAATAAAAACAGTGTGTGGTGTATCAGTGAGGAGAAGACATATTTGTATGTGAGGTTATGGTGACCTCTATATAATAGTGCACAGAAATAGGTGTAAGCAAACCAATGTAGTGTAAGGCGTGTGTGTGTGTGTGAGTGTGTGTGTGCGTGTGTGCGTGCACGTATGTGACTCAAATAAACTCAGGTAAATGACAATTGAAAAAAAGAAAATATTGAATATATCAAGATTTCAGCTGGCTATAAAATGTAACATGAATATCAAGTGACAAAACAAGTAGTAGTAGCGTCGTGTTTATATTCAACTAATCCACAAAATATATAAGAATGTAAAGAGCTGTAAAAAAAGGTGACAAAAGATAAAATAAAACAATGATTTCATCAGAAAAACTAAGAAAAACTATGAAGATTTTTATGCTGGTTTCATGTCAATCTACAAGAAAGGATTTTTCTATTGATTATCACTTTAGACACTTGCCATTTCATATTTCTGTATTCAGTATACACAAATACAGACATATATATAAATATATGTAGACATATATATATATACATATATATAGCCAATACACACATATTTATAATTATATACACATTTCAAATTCAATATATATAATTATACATCTGCTTAAAGATTCAATGTACATATGTGCACTCATATTTCATATTCAGTAGACACAAATTTCATAGTCAATATACACAATTACAAACTAGGAGCATTTACACATGCATAGTATGAGAAATCAGGGTCAAAGTTGATAGAGGGGTCACATAACAGTAAAGGGTAAAAAAAAATAGGTAAGACAAAATGTAAGACTGATTTTTAGATTCAAAAATTGGGGATGGGTACCACATTATATTTGAGATTGCATTATCCTGGAGTAAATATGTTATTTCAAATATATTTATGCTTTATTTATAGATATAATTATAAATACAAAAGATATATACAAGAAGTTTATGTAAACACAAAAGTATTAGAACACACACACACATCTGAATAGTATCTTTTGAAGACAAAATTATCAGGTGTGGCTGTGTGGTTAAGATGTTTATTTCCCAAACACATAGTTTCAAGTTCAGTCCCACAACATGGTACCTCAGGCAAGTGTCGTCTTTTACTACAGCCCCCAACCAAACAAAGCTTGAGGGTGGATCTGGTAGCTGGACACTGAAAGATGCATATGGTATGTGTGTGCGTGTCTGCGTGTGTGTATATATGTGTGTGTGTGTATACACATACACATACATATGTGTATATACATTATATATATACACACACACACACACATATATAGATATACATACATGTATATACATATATATACATACATATATACACACATGTATACACATATATATACATACATTTATACACACATATATATATTCATACATATATATATATACATATACACATATATTCATACATATGTATATTCAAACACACACACACACACACACATCTAGGTCGTCCCTCAGTATGCCCCAAGGCTGTTTCCACACATTTCCCCCATTCATCTCGATCTTCCATAATGGTCCTCAGCGCCTGTAGCCCTTTCGTACCAGTATCCTCCAGCAAGTTCTCGATACGGGTTATCTTCCTCCTTCCTCTCCTGGCTCTTCCTTCTCTTGATTGTTAGAGCACCAGCTCGTTAGCAATTTCATCGGTGTGTCTGATGCAGTGTCCAGCTAACCTCATCCTTCTATGCTGTATCTTCAATGTTACTTTTGGTAATCCCTGGAATGAGTCGGCATTTGTTGCTTGACTCTTCCAGGATACATTGAGTGCCATTCTAAGCATCCTCATATAACAACCATCCAACTGCTTCTTCGATGCTTCAGTGAGCGTCCATGTTTCAGCCCCGTATAGAAGAGCAGACTCCACTGTTGCCAGAAACAACCTCACTTTCAATTTCCTTCCTAACTTGGAACTCCAGACCTTTCTCAATTTATGGCATACACTCCAGACAAGAGCTTTTCTTGCTGTGATGCCTTTTTCAGTACTTTGTGTCCACACACCAAACTATTTGAAATTTTCAACTACCTTCAGCAACTTACCGTCTTTAACTTTCACTGACACAGGCATTTCGTGGTTGAATACTTGCTGCTCTGTTTTCTTTGCATTACAGTACAATCCTACCTTCCCTGATTCATGCTCTAATCTACTCAGCACCTCCTGTGAGACTGAGACCTCTGGAGAAATGCTGTGACTGAGAAGACCCGGCAAATAAAGTGAATTCACAGCTGTAACCTACACCAGTGTCACATAACCAGCTTGAGGAGACCTATTGAGTCAAATACATCAACATCAATATCAAATTAAAATCAAATTACAATAAAATAGAAATTGTAGTTGTGACCCCCATGCCGGTGGCATGTAAAAAGCACCATCCGAACGTTACCAATGCCAGTGCCGCCTTGACTGGCTTCCATGCCAGCGGCACGTAAGAAGCTCCATCCAATCGTGGTTGGTCAATGCCAGCTCCTCTGGCCTCTGTGCCAGTGGCACGTAATAAGCACGCACTACACTCTCGGAGTGGTTGGCATTAGGAAGGGCATCCAGCTGTAAAAACATGGCCAGATCAGATTGGGGCCTGGTACAGCCCCCTGGCTTCCCAGAGCCCAGTCAAACCATCCAAGCCATGCCAGCATGGAAAACGGACATTAAACGATGATGATGATGATGGTGTATATATATATATATATATATATTTGAGCGAGATTATGACATTCGAGCGAGATTATGACATTCGAGCGAGATCGTTGCCAGTGCCACCGAACTGGCCCTGTGCAGGTGGCACGTAAAATACACCATTTTGAGCGTGGCCATTGTCAGTACCACCTGACTGGCCTTCGTGCGGGTGACACGTAAAAGCACCCACTACACTCTCTGAGTGGTTGGCGTTAGGAAGGGCATCCAGCTGTAGAAACTCTGCCAAATCAGATTGGAGCCTGGTGTAGCCATCTGGTTTCACCAGTCCTCTGTCAAATCGTCCAACCCATGCTAGCATGGAAAGAGGACGTTAAACGATGATGATGATGACTTAAGCCGAGGTATGTCTGTATATACATATATATCTACATGTATATACATACATATATGTATATATATATATGCATGTATATGTAGGTATATAAATACACACATAGACATACATATATTCATATATATATATATAAATATTATACGTGCATGCTTGTGTTTATTGTAGGAGTGTTGTAAATAGATTTCATTCATTTCCAGCCTTCTGTGAAAAACATGTCTGGCCATGAGGAAAGATTACCTTACTTGGAAACGGGTGATGGTTGGTGACAGGAAGGGCATCCAGCCATAAAAACAATCTGCCTCAATAAACTCCATCTAACATATGTAACCATGGAAAAGTGAGCAGTGAAACAATAATGTTATATAACTT
The DNA here is from genome assembly GCF_001194135.2 of Octopus bimaculoides. Taxonomy (NCBI): domain Eukaryota; kingdom Metazoa; phylum Mollusca; class Cephalopoda; order Octopoda; family Octopodidae; genus Octopus; species Octopus bimaculoides. The sequence continues at coordinate 782,694 of NC_068994.1, read as the reverse complement.
ATATTTTGGATATATAAGTTGATAATGAAAGTGAGATAATGTGTGTATACATATACACAGATACATATAAAGTCAAAGTTAAATCATGTACACCACTGGCACAAATATCCACATTTACATACATGAAACAAAGTCTCTTTTACATACAATGTACACTCAACATAAAGTGTAATGAAATAACAAAATCACTCCAAAAGGAATGGCTTCAATACCTTTTTCTACCCGACAAACTAAACTATCACTCAAGATTAATCTCTCTCTCTCTCTCTCAATCAATCAATCAATCAATAAAGTACATTTCTGAAGAAAAGGAGAGATATCTGTCCTTTTTACCAAATCCCAGGAGCTTCACCAACCCTGCAGGATTTTGAACCAAGAACATGATACAACGGTAGATACTCTCCAATCACCCGACACGCTCTATCTGCTGCCCATTGTCTATGATCCCACCTCCCATTCAAGAGATGTTTTTACACACACAGGAATGTTGTGTTATGCTCAAAAATGTAACATCAGTAACAAAACAGGTTAGATCTACACGACCCAAATCGATATGGAGGATCTAAATGTCATGGGCTTGCTGTCAAATTGTACCACACAGCACAAGTACCAACTTACAAATCTCTTTCTCCCACACACACACACACATACACCTACCAACTTACACCACAAGCACACACACACACACACACACGTATACCCCTTTACATTCCCCCCCTCTCTCTCTCTCACACTCACATTTATCATGACACCTCCACCACCACCTCTCTCATTAAAACAATGCTGCTACGTAGTAGAAGAGATGGCAGTGGAGTGTACTTTTAATGAGGTTGCACAGGTTGTTGTTTAGCCCAGAGGCCAGCCCTCATGAAATTGATCTATAACCAAAGACATTCCAGCTATGTCCAACATGCTTTGTTTTCGGGGACGAGATTATTTGAATATAACTTTCATTGTTCTAGTTAAAAAGGTGCATATATAATTGGGAGGGAAAGACGGAGGCTCGTTCAAACAGGTTGAATGAAAGCACTGACACACCATATGTATCTAATGATCCTTCAAAACCTCAAACCAGAGTTGAAGCAGATTATCATCAGAACAGATAATTAATCAGTGGATCAGGCAACGATGCCATCATTGTCATCATCAACATTGATTGAGTAATATACCATAGTTAATGCAAAGAGGAAAGGAGTTCAGTTGGTTAAATTTAGGAAAGATAAAGAGAATGCTGCGAGAGGAACTTCCATGAACATGTCCACTTCTTTATCCAAGGTCTTCATCAATATGCATCATATATCAATACCAGCACAGTCTTCTCTTCTACACACTGTATCTAATGCTTTTTATACTCAATTTTCCACTCAAAACATTTACAATGTCATTATAACAGTGGATTATAATGGGATGGATCGCCTAGTTTATAACTGGCGTGAATATTGAGAAGAAATGATGAGTAGTAATGTATAACAGTGGAAATTTGTCTATAATAATTAAATGATTTTCTCTATTTATCATGTCGGGGTCACCAATTTATAACGGTGATCATTCTCCTGAGTAGAATTCAGAATCCACGTCAGTTGATCCCCAATTTATAACGGTTTTGACTTGGAAGAGATGATAAATATAAATATTTCTTGAGTAGGAAACTAGGGTGATAAAGCCATCACTTATAACTTAATTATAAGTATTTATCACCATATATAATCCTAGCTCAGACTACATAAACACTGTGGTGAATTATACACCCTAAGATGCTGAACATGCATGTATGTTGAAGATAATAAAGCTCACTCTTTTTCACCACTACACTAACAGTTTCATAGTTGCAGAAATAAATTTCATCAACAAGTTGAAGAAAATGAAGAAAAAGAAATTATTTACTAAATTAACTTATTTACGTATATTTAATATTTACAGTACATTTTTATTAGTCAAAAGAAGACTGTCGTAGAGGGTTATGACATGAAATTCAAATTAATTAATTCTTCCATAACTGAGCTACAAGAGTTTTAAACAACAATTCAAAATAGCCTTGTTGAATTAGATAAGAGACTTGGCATGACAATGACCAATATCTCAAGAAAGTGAGTGTCGGGGAATCAAGTGACAACCAACGAACACTGATTTATTCCCCAAAAATCAAGGGTTTTATAACCGCTCATACCTGAATTCTAAGAGGCTGAAAGAAGAGCATGAGTAAAATAGGAAGAGAGGAAGGAGAATAATAGGAGAGGATGGCAGGGAAGGGAGGAGTAATGGAGGAGAGATAGTGATGGTAGTTGCATATTGAATAGGAAAACAATGAACAGCGAGAGGATAGCAACAAAAATTAGAGGTAATAAGAGTGAGTGGGTGAAAGCTAGCAACAGATGGTCAATGGCAATAAAGTATCACATAAGAGGCAGTATGATGACAGGATATCGAATAGAGACAGGTCGAATCAAATGAAATACCATTCAGTGAAACGGATAAGTGATAATAAAGAGGGCAGTAGATGGAAACTTAATAGGAATAAAATGGTGAGAGATCTAATATACAACCCTACCGCCATCAACACCACCAACTTATTAATCATTTTACCATGCTTGTGCCAGTGGGTTGGTCTTCTCCAGAACTACATATCACCATTCATAATGGGTCTTTGTGAAATTCAGCTTACTGAGGTCAGCATTCACCACTTTGTCCTATGTCTTCCTAGCTCACCCTCTTCTGCACTTCAAACTCTCAGCACTTCTTCAGACACATAACAGTATCTCTCAAACACATCACATGCCTGAACCAACACAGTCTTCTCCCTTACACACTACGTCTCATTTTTCATATATCCAGCTTTTTCACTCCACTCACCTAGCCACCATCCTCCATGCACCACTAACATTACACATCCAGTTTTTCCTGGCTATTGCAGAACTTCTACATTCAAGAAACAAGTTTTTCTATACAACCTTGTATACAGAGTGCAATAAATGTGTTGGGAGAGGGGGTTCCATTAGCATGTTAGGTTCACTTGGTTAACAACATCTAGCAACAGTGCACAGGGACATAGAAATAACTAAGATGGCAAACAAGTTCTGGTAAAAAAAAAATCATAGACTTTGAATTCTTACATCTATCTCGAAGAGAGGTAGTTCCTTAGCTATAGTGGGATGATCGATCAGTACTACACTGCTACCTTGTGGGTAAACTTAAGAAAACAAAAGCCTTTGAAGAATACACTCAGGGTCAGAAAAAAAGAAAACTGGCAGTCAGCTCTAAAGCCATCTCTGATAAGACTGGATTTCCAGTAACGTCCTAAAGATGGAGCAGTTTTGCTAGTAGGTCTATACCTTTCAATGCAAGAACAGCAATAATGGAAAGTGTGCACCTCCCCAGACCCCAATGCCACTATAAGGTTCACTGCACAAGTATTTTCTACCACAACGTGGACCCTGGCTCTTAAGAGTGGATGTTGTTGTCGTTGTTGTGGCAACTTAGGTATCACAAATAGCTGTGACAATATAATACTGCCACTTACATAGTTTCCTCACTTGTGACAGTACATGGCAGGTATATCATCGGCAGTAACAGTTGCAATTCTTCAAATGCAATTAGTTGCATCTTCCACTGATGTTACCCATTAAGCATAGTCTTCATAGAATCCACAATTGTAGAAGACAATCTATAATTTGAAGGAGAGGCTGACCGTCATCAAATTTAATGGACAACCCTTAGCAAGCCAGTTGGCATTGACAGGTAATTTCAATGAGAAATACCTTAGATTATTTATGTCCAACTGAGTTATCTCCACTTACACTAATGTTCACTTTGCATTTTGTATCTTATAAGATTGACGAAAGAGTACCAAAGCAGTGGAGTCGATATAAGTGACAAAATCCCTTACAGATGGCGCCTCAGTATAGCTGTAGTCTAATGACAGAAACTGGTGAAAAGACAAAAGAAACTATAGGATTTGCAGCATTATCTAACCCACTAAAGTATGGAAATCCCATAAAATGACAATAGAGGTATTATGCTAAAACTTGTGTAAACTTACATTATGAAACAATATTCTTAATCAGCATCCAAGCTGTTACCACACATACACATTGTTACACTAATATCTACATTTGAATAATGTTCCCTTATCTGGGACAACGGTACTGCTGCTGCTCTACAAACATCAAAAACAAAACCATCAGACTGATTGACAAAAAACACACCAATACAAGCTCTTCCCTATAGACTCCCATCTCTCTCTCTCTACTACTTTTACAATGGCCACTGCTCCTCTGAGCTGGCTAGTTGAATTCCATGTCCACCCATATATCCTCGTCATATTGTGTCACACCTCACAAACTCTCCACAAACCACTTTATTCAATCCGGCCTCTGGAATCTATCTCTCCCTACCTCCATTTACAGTGGAACATAAACCCCCATATTCACCCCCAGCAGCATGGGAGGACCTGTGAATGCCATCAACACAGCCCCCTCCTCTAGACACCCCCCACCCCTCAGCCCCGTTGCACCAGGGCAATTCTTACTCAAGCATATTGAACTACTACACAGTATTGTTTATTTAGACACAAGTGTGAGGTGGGGGAGTATATCTGTGTCTGTGTGTCTGCAGATTTACAGGCATGTCCTCTTCATCACTGACATATCTGATAAATCTAGTTTGAAAGCCTGCTGTTTTATTATAACTGTCAATTAGGTCATATTTTCAGTAGATATTATTAGTTGTACAGTCAGGGAATATTTACTGTCGAGCAATAATGGTCATTTGAAAAATATTATTAGAAGCAACTTTTTTTCTCTTTCTTTTTTCTTTTTTCACAAACATTCATAAATCAGTTTATATGGAACTACTTCCTTAATATTATCATACATCAAACCTCATCATTGCTTGACTAATGTGTATGTATTCTTATAATACATTACATACCCTGCACTAATTTGGGACCATCTTCTATACATGTCATGCCCTGACGCTAACCCATCAACCCTTTAGATTCACACTCACCCTGTCAATGCAGGGTTTTCTTTTACAAACAATAGTAGCTCTTAACTTCAAATCTTCCATTTCATTTCTAGGTAACAACAGATTGTTATCAACTTTACACATAATGAGGAAGATATGTAAATATTTCTAATAAAAACAAGTGTCTCCCAACTGACTGCACAATATCTAACATAAACCTACATCACCAGTTCAATAAAGCTGTCTTCAGATACACTGGAAAAAGATACTTTGCATGGGGAATGTGAAAATATTTAGTCAAAACAAAACAAAACATTAATGAATTGGATATGATGGCTGAAGGTGAATGGAGTAAGATTAATGGCTAATGGCTGTGAGAGTTATTAGAATTGATGCTGCAGATAGCCTTAGCAAACCTCTAACCTCATCTGTTGTTATGTATACAACACTCTTCAGTTTCATAGTAAAAATTCGAGAATGAATCTTAGAAAGCAAAAGAGAATGAAAACATTAGATGAAGCAATTCAGAACTTGTACAGTGGGGGGTGGGGGGTGCGCGCGTGTACATTCATATTTATTATTCTATGATTCTGTGTATACAAGTTGTGAAAAGTTATTTACAGAAGTGCCATTATAATGTTGTTATTTTCCTATTGTAGATGATTGTAGCTGTAATTGGTTACAGCATCAATGTCATTAGGACAGTGTGACCTTGCTGTGCTGTTGTTCTACATAGCAATTGATTCAGGTCATAACAGTCTTTCTACGATACTAACATCTCGAAGGAATGGTAGAGGCAGAGAGTTGTAAAGGATTTCTCTGTAGCAAGTTGGAGGTAAAAGTGAAGTGCTATATTCTAGAAATACAAATAGTTAATGCGTACATGTTGTAAAACAGCAGCAGCCTAGTTTCCCAGAATAGAACACCTGCTGCTGCTGCTGCTGCTGCATGTGATGATGTCAGATAATATCAACATCTCTTACTAAACAAACTTTCAATACTGAAATGATCAGCTAGCAAGGCCAATAATTAGATTCCAATGAATAACATAATAAAATGGACAGCAGGTAACTTATATCATTAAAATTAAGAAATATCAATTACTCAAACTGAAAACATAAATATTTAATTCATTGAACTCAAATATATCTTTGCAAGGAAAAACAGATGACTAACTAAACAGTGTGTTGTTGAGACATTTGAAAATCTGCAAATTATAAACAGTGTTTCAGTTATTAAATAATAGTCATATATATATATATATATATATTATAGTAGACTCAGCATGAAATTAGGTCCCATTGCCATACCAGAGGAATGGAATGACAATTGAACTATTACACTGTAACTTATGGCTAAATAACATAAACTATCCCACAAGAAAGTCGAAGTTCAAATGACAAGTAACAAATAAGATGGAGTCAATGATCCCAAATGCAGTTCTTATTTGTAGCTATTTCCCTTATTTTCTCAAGGGCCCATTCTTCCAACCTCTAAATTCAATACAGTTAGTTGAACACCGGTCAAACAACAAACTATTTCCCCAGTATACAGAATAAATAAATATTTGACTCCTGAAATTCTTCATCATTTTAAGATTTTAAACAACACCAGTTACAGAGATGACAACAGAGAAGTTGAACAGTTTAAAAGAATAGAAATTTTCCTGATAAAAAAAAGAAAAGCAAATTTGAGAAGAATGTCAAATAAATATTTAACTTTGTAAATGAAATTTATTTTTATAATTATCCAAAATAGTGTGAAATATTTAACAGTATTGGTAAATGCACACATGAACTTCTTTAAAAAGACAACTACAAGCATTACTGCATGTTTGCAAAATTTTGACAGTATTTAAAAGTATACATAATATCAATATGCATATGCTTGCTTTTGAAGCAAGGATACCTAAGGAAGAATGCACACACACACACACACACACTCAGTACATTCAATTTCAGTGTGCATGCCAAGTTTTTTGCACTCTAATCATTTCCTACATGGGAACAGACAATATGTAGGAGCAGCAGGGTAAGTTACCAAAGATTTCAGTATTATAGTTTCCCCAATATTTTACTGAGCAAGAATTAAAGAAATAACCAACTATAGTATACAGTAAATGTATAAAAATTAATTTTATTCGCAAGCATTGGAGGGTGTGCTATCAATACAGTCGAGTAATGATTCAATACCTTCAAACAGACACAAAGATCACTCAAACAAATCATTAAAATAGTTTGAAAGAACCATCAATTGACTAAAGTTCATTAGGCAACTATTATGTCGTAATTATTTACACAACAGATTACCTTCAACCCAGTGCAGTAAAATAAACAACCTTAAACACTAAATATACCCTTAATGCATGACAACATTTGATATTGTGTCTGAAATAAAGTTATCTTTGGCAGTCATTTTTGTTAGTCACAACTGTTTACTTCAAATTATTTAATTTAAACAAGATTCCATAAATATGTAATTAGACTAAAGTCAAGTTACACAATGAAAATTTTATATTTTGGCCCATTGTTTTTGCTAAACATTGAAAATTGTTGAATGAGTATATTTCTGGCTGACACTAAAATGTTTTAAATAACATATTTAAACAAGGAACATTTAAAATGAATCAAACACAAGAAGTTTTGTTAGATATAAAATTGTAATAAAAGGAGATTCGCTGTTAAATGTTGCACTTAAAAACAAAAGTGTTTTTATTTCAGAAACAACCAAGCAATTAATGTCAACTTTATTCTGCAGTTTCTCTATATTTACTTCTACAAATTTGTAATATATACAGAATAAAAATAAAACAAAAAGTATAGAAGAAAAAAAAAATAAGTGGACAGAAACATTTTAGCAGAAACAAAGCAAGTTAAAAGAGGATAAGACATTCTATTTCTAAGGTGAGTCTGCTGTGAGAGAGGAGTTCTCACAAACTATCAGAGTGTTATATGAACCCATGAGTCGATGTGGTGGATGCATGCATGCATGCGTGTGTGTACACGCATGGATTCATTGACTATGATCCAGTAGGGATTTATTGACCAACATGAAAACAAAAACAAAAGATTGGCTGTTTCCCTTGGTTACATATCAACAGTTTCCAATGCCACTCCTCCCACTATTATATTTCACATTTTATCTTTTATCTTTTTCTTGTTTCAGTCATGAGACTGGCCATGCTGGGGCACCACCTTGAAGGATTTTTAATTGAATGAATCAACACCTTTTTCTTTTTCTTTTTTTAAGCCTGGTACTTAATCTATCATTCTCTTTTGCCGAATTGCTAAGTTACTGAGACATAAACACAGCAACACCGGTTGTCAAGCGGTGATGGAGGACAAACACAGACACAAAGACACACATACGACGAGTTTCTTTCAGTTTCCATCTACCACATCTACTCACAAGACTTTGGTTGGCCTGAGGCTATAGCAGAAGACACTTGCCCAAGGTGTCACACAATGGGACTGAACTTGGAATCATGTGATTGAGAAGAAAGCTTCTTACCGCACAGCCATACCTGCACCTAAGCCGAAATATTTAGTTGTGCTGAGATCAAATCCTGCATGGCTTCACTTAATTTTTCCTCCTTGCAGAGTCAGTAAATAGCAGCCAAATACTGGAGATAGTTTACTGCCTCCCACAAAACGTGTCACATTATGACAATGTTGTACTAAGACTGGTGTGATCAACTTACTTCTTCCTCTCAAAATGGCTAGCCTCGTACCAAAATCAGAAAGTATTATTATTCTTTTTTCATTATTATTATTATTATTATTATATGGCGAGCTGGCAGAATCATTAGCACACTGGACGAAATGCTTAGCAGTATTTCGTCTGCCTTGACGTTCTGAGTTCAAATTTCGACGAGGTTGACTTTGCCATTCATCTTTTCGGGGTCAATGAATTAAGTGCCATTTGATTACTGGGGTCGATATAATCAACTTGACCCCACCCTCAAAATTTCAGGCCTTCTGCCCATAGTAGAAAGGATTCTTCTTCTTCTTCTTCTTATTATTATTATTATTATTATTATTATTATTATTATTATTATTAAGAGCTGGCAGAATCGTTAGTACACCAGAAAAAATGCTTAGTGGTATTTCTTCCAACTTTACATTCTGATTTCAAATAGTACAAAGGTCGATTTTGCCTTTCATCCTTTTGGGGGTGGACAAAATAAAGGACCAGTTGAGTACAAGTGTTGATGTAATCAACTAGTCCCTTGCCACCAAATTTCAGGTCTTGAGCCTATAGCAGAAAATATTATTATTATTATTATTATTATTATTGCAGTTATTATTCAGGTGGTGGATTAGCAGATTCATTAGAGTGTCAGATAGAATGCTTTATGATGCTTATTGCAGCTCTTCTTTCTAGGTCAAGTTTACCTTTCATACCTCCAGAGTCAATAAAATAAAGTTCCAGCCAAGTACTGGGGTCAATGTAATAGATTCTCAATCTTGTGCCTAACTCAGAAACTAGGAGCATCAAACGGGTGAAGTGACAAAACATCTCTGACTAAATGCCTCACATCACCTTCCTTTATTGTCAAAGTCTGAATCTTTTAATGCTGCCCTTTATTCCTCCAGGGAAAACTGAATAATTCAACAGATGCCCTGCCTGCCTCTAATATGCAATATTGTGCCTATGTTACAAATCATCAACAGCAGCAGAGTGTTGAAGTGACAGAAATAGTAAGGGGCCTTACAGTTATGTTCCTGCCGGTTCTCGCCTCTGAGATCAAGTCTGCCTCTCAAATTGTGCAAGGGTCAACAAAAGGTATTCAACTGAAGAAATTATTGTTTTCATACACAATATTACAAACTGTAGAAATAATTTTCAATTTTAAACATTTGGATTAATGAAAGTAATGAGATTAAAATTTCTATTAGGAATATGTTTGTTTTGGTAGATGGAAACTGAAAAATGCCCATCATGTGTGTGTGTGTGTGTATGTGTGTGCATGTGTGCATGCATGCGTGTGTGTTTGTGTATCCATATCTTGGCATCGTATGTTTGTTGCAAAATGAATGTCATTCATTTCCAATATTCTATGGAAATATATGTCTGGCCATGAGGAGATATCACCTTGCTTAGAAAGAGGTATGGATGGGCTGGTGACAGGAAGAGCATCTAACAGTAAAAAAAATCTGCCTCAATAAACTCTGCCCAACCCATGCAAGCATGGAAAAATGGAGAAGATGATGATGATGATGATGGGAGTTATTTGAAATCCAATAAATTTGATTTCAAATTTTGGTACAAGGCTGGCAATTTTGGAGGACAGGTAAGTCAATTACATTGACCCCAGTGCTCAACTGATACTTATTTTGTCGACCCCGAAAGGATGAAAGACAAATCAACCTCAGCTGAATTTGAACTCGGGGCTTCAAAACAGACAAAATGCTGCTAAGCAGTTTGCTCAGTGTGCTAACAATTTTGCCAGCTCACCACCTTATATCTAAAAGTAAATATTAAAACAATATTTAAGAAAAAACTTTAAATTATCTCAATCAATATATCAAACTAAAAAAATTTAATCTGTTACCAGAAAACCAACAAAGTGGAGTATAAATTGTAATAAATTGAACAAAATAAATTCTGACTCAAGATTTTGTAAAGTGGGTGTAAGGTTAAGAAATCTGTTTGAGAACCGTGCTGTTTTAGGTTCATTCCTAATGTGTAGATACTGAACTGGTGTCTTCTACAACAGCTGTGGGTTTATCAATGCCTTGTGCATGAAAATTGGTAAACAGAAACAAGAAACAGCCCATCATGAGTGTGTTTGTTTGTTTGTTTAGATTGATGGATGGAGGGATGGTTAACAGTACCATTTCTTTACAATACTCTGCAAAAGCATGTCCAACCATTGAACTGTTCACTATTCAAAGGACAGCAGGAAATATTTTATTTAAAAACAGGTAAGGGTTGGTGACTGAAAGAGCATATAACCATAGAAAATTATGCAGTGATTTGGTCAGCTAGAAATAACAATCAACTGTTCCTCAAATCACACTTTAACCCTCTTGAAAAATACTGAACAGCACAGTTCTGGATATAGCTGCTCAACCAGGTGTGATTTGAGTCTAAACAAAAATAATTGTCTGAAAAAAAGTCCAATTAGAGACATATCCTCATCTCTATTCTTGCTAGTATGGTGGGTCTGTTTCTTCTTCAAATTTAAATTTCAGAAACAAAGAATGAAACAACAATTCTAGCTACCTTTTTTGGTTCACACTCATCTGTAATTGGTCAAATAATAATCCCAGGTCAGCAGTTATTTAATAACTATTAAAGATAAACAATGCCAATTAATGTCAATAACTATCTCAGAAAATGTATTGGATTCACAAATATTCTGAATACCATGAAATCTTTTATTTAACTCAAACTCTCTACCAAATTAAATATGTATTATCAGACATTTTTATTTCATTCGTCAAACAAGGTAGAAATGTGATGCTTTGTATATAAAATATTGTGGAAAATGTCCAGATTTTGTGAGAATATTCAATAAAAACCACACAGAGCAAGATAACTAAGCCAATTTATCAAAAGAAACACAACAAAGATCTACCACAACTAGGACTGACAGATGGGTAAAGGAATCATTTTCATGAGGCCCTTTTGCAAGCTCATTACTGCAGATAAGAACTTTAGTGGATGTTGGGTAACAGTATGATGGCTATTTCCAGCATACATGAAGGCTTTGGGATATTGTATCAAGAATGAAGGAGGATCAAGATTCTTGGAGTTCTAGGATGCTAACTTCAATAATCTAAACCAGCCACATGACCCTTTAGCCACCATACAAGCATGCAAACTACATACACTTCGTACTAACCAAGATATGGGATAGATAATAAAAGATTGTTCGCTAGAAAGAATGTATCACCCAACATTAATAATCAACAACCTCAGGATACAGGCTAGATACAAGACAGTCTTGAGAAGGAAAGTACAGAAACTGGGAGATCCTTTGGTATTAGACATTTGTTTATAGTACTAGGTATGATGAGAAGAAGTTACAGCTCAGAGTTTATAAGTCACAGGAGAAGAATTGTAAGGAAAGTGAGAAGAAGCTAGAAGAAAAGATAGAAGACCTCAGTTTTACAGAACAAAGAAAGAAAGTGAAAAGTTGAAGTATGTCAATGTTGTGCAATGAGAGGAGGATGAGAGGTATGGCACATTTCAGATTGTAGTTCATGAGTAATAGATCAAGATGCTGTTTGGAAAAGGTGTACAAAACGACACCTGCTTTGGTTGATGACAAGAAAAGAAAAGGGGGGGGGGGCATGGAAATGTTACTATGAGAGTTTGCTGACTGAGACAGGTCTATAATTAGAGCCAACAGAGGGACTATCAGGTGAAGTTGACATCTATATGGTGTAAGCTATATACAGAAATGGTATCTGCAAGTAAATAAATTAGAATGCAGGTAGGTGCCTGTCAGAAGTCAGCTGTTCATCCTCTGCTCTTGGGTATATATAGTCCTTTAGGATGTAATAGAGGAGTTGAACACTAGCTGTCTGTGAGAAATCCTACAGGCTGATGACCTAATTCTTAGAAGTGAATTTGTCAAGGATTTAGAGAAGCTATTCCAAATATGGAAGCAAAGCCTAGCATCAAATATCTTTGAGATAAACCTAGCAAAGACAAAAGTTTTAGTTAAAAGCAAAAAAAGACAGGACTTTTGTCCTCAGGAAGGTGACCATGCTCAATATGCAGAAAAGGAGGAAGTAAGCGGGGAATTTTGTACTGTGAACCCAATATAAAGTATGGTTGTAGAAGGGGTGCAGTGAGATCACAGTCAGGTTGACAGAGAAGAAAGGCTTTGTATGTAACAGATGCCCTTGAGTCTTCAGCAGAAAGAGGACTCATGAAATAAATCCTTGTAAATGCATGGAAGGCTCCCTCGAAGTTGTTGACAGCTTCTGTTAACAGATGACCTAATCAGTAGTATACAGGGCAGCTGTTGTGAAAGCATAATAACCAGAGTAAGAAGGAAGTGGACCAAGTTCAGAGAGCTATTTACCTTTACTGGCAACAGGGGAAATTCTCTCAAAGTGAAGGACAAATTGCATGACATGTGTATGAAGTGTAAAGTTGCATGGTAGCTTAAAATAGGCGTTGAATGTAGAGAATGTGTGAATGTTGAAAAGAAATGGGGTATCAAGCACTCCTGGATGCGTAATGTTTGTATACATGACATAGTACAAATGAGTTGAGAGTGACGCCGGGTGTAAGAAGAATCACATACAGCATGAAAAAGAGAAGACTTATGTTGGTACGGAGATATGATGCGTATGGAAGATAACAGTTAAGAGGTGACAAGCGATCCAAGTGGTTGGAAAATGCAGAAGAAGACCAAGGAAGATATGGCAAGTGTTACTAAAAGCTGACCTCATGCGGCTAAACTTGCTAGGGAGATGAAAAAGGACTGCAACAAATAATGAAATGCTATGCTTGAGAAAAGCTTTCCAATCTATATAAGCATGGAAAAACAAACGTGATGATGTGAGATAGAGGGCATCAACAGAATGCATGCTTCTAGTCACTGCTGCTTAAATTGTAAACAAATCTAAAATGAGGCTTATGCATGAGCAGCGCGCGAAAAAGTTGCTAGTACAAAATTTAGTATTGACACTAAAAACACAAATACATGCCAATGTGTATTTTAGTGAACAAATGAAAGTAGAGTTGTTCTTAAACTAAAAATTTATTTTGTCCAATGTACTGTTAAGTATAAGAAGAAATTTGATTTAGCGGATGCTCTGAACATTATGTCAGTGTGGCAATAATTAGAAAATAAATTTGGTACAAGTTTGAAAACTGTATACTTTAGCTAGAGTAGACAATCAAGAAATAGCAAGTAAATGTGTGAAATAACCAGTATGTTCTCCCTACTAGCTCTGTGCAGGCCTAGTGATGTAATAACTACTAGCTAATGATAATAGCTATAAATAGATAACGCTGAAATACAATTCTAATAGATTAATGAAAAAGAAGTGGAATTATTTACAAAGAAACTTCATTTCCATTGTAGCAGGGAGTGTAGAGTTGTCAATGGTTCTTTATAGATGTTTTTTTTTATATATATATTTCTATTTTTTTATTTAGTGAGCTGGTTCCCCTAATGATTGCTAGTAATTATTCGAAACAAGATTAAGAAGCACCAAGGAAAATCCATGTCAGTTTAGTGTGAGATCACAAACAACAAAACTTTGTTACTACCATTGAAATTATTTGGTTGGATCTATGGGTTAGGTCATGAATCTCTCAAGACTTGGTGAACATAGGAGGAGTTTGAGCAGCAACTTGTTAAGCAGGTAGGCAATCAAAAAAAAATAGTGTTTCCAAAGAGAAAAATTGAATTTTATTTTAATAGCTTCTGTAAACAGATGTCATTGTAGCATTAGAAAAAGCAGCCAGCCACATCAGTAATATTAGTGTGGTGGTGCTGCTGATGCTGCTGCTACTACTACTACTGTCTATACTTGCAATAGCAACTAATCTGTAATAACATATTACATAAGCAACAAGGAAAGGGAGAAAGAAGAATCGGGCTGCAAGGGCAAACTGACATAGCTCTCTGTCCTAGCTATCTGCTCCCTGTGCAAAGTTATGTAATTCACACAATTCAACCACTCTCAATGTAAACATAAATAGAATTAGCTTCCAGTAGAAGAGCAGCGCGAAAAACTAATATTCAAATTCTAGTAATTTAATTTAAAGCATTGTTTTTCATGGCAAACTTCAGAGTTGTCACTGATGACATCGTGTATGATCAATTAATGGCTAAAGGGAATCAGCTAAATATAGTTTACAATCGAAAATAAAGTTATACAAAAACTGTTTTAACAGCTTTTCAAGTGGATTCTGAAATCTAGAATGTATCATGGATGAAATTTAAACTACTTTTAAGAAATATTATTTTTACCAATATTTAAGAAACATTTGGAGACAGTTGTCAGTTTTGTGTTGTAGGAAAACAATTCATAAACTTCACCCCATTAATATTACAGAGAAAATCATTTTTACAATAACAGGAGATATTTTTTTTTTGAATAACAATATCCTAAAAATATCATCCATGTTTAATATGAAATGAAATATTTTGGTTACAGTGACACAGTAAAAAAACTGACTTTTCTTTACATAAGCATTAACAGAGTGAAGAGGAAACATCATTATCAACATCATCATCCAGTTGCTGTTAGCATTTAGTAATAGTGTTTCTAAAAGCTAATTCCTTGTCTACACAGTCGAGTTGCTCTATTTACATATCACATCAACAAAAGCAGTAAACTGGAGAGAGATAACATTCTCAATTATAGATCTAACTGTTGACATTTCTTCCAGAGGTCGAATTTTCATTGAATTAAGGTCAGCCTACAGTGACCTAATATATGGTTTAGAGCAGGGAGGGGGAATGTGGGTGAGATAATGATGAAACTGTTGTTTGGGTTATATTAACCATTTGGTTGGATGTTAAAAATCCTTGTTACACTGACAGTATCTTATGTGAACAAGATGACAGTATGGGAGAAAGATTAGGGTGAACCAATGTTAATGTTGATGTAACAACAGAGGAAAAGTGAAGGGTTCGTATATTAGAAGTTGTGACGTGATGACAGTTATGATATGTCAGCATCTTCCTTCATCAAGGATAGAAACCACACTCAAAGAGGCGCTCGCAGAATGAGAAAATACAAAGGTTGACAACTTGTCAATAACTTCGTAAAAATCATATCGCCTCCACCTCTCTCTCTCTCTCTCTCCTGACAGTGGAACACCAAGAGGTTTGTAAGGCATGTCGTAAGAGGAAGGGAAAAGAAGGATCACACATATAAGTTGCTGGAACGAAACAAAACAATCATAATAATAATAATAATAATAATAATAGGGGAGAGTCAAATATAGCAACAACTGTATTTAGGCCACAAAATGAGTGACCGAATCCAAATAATAAGAGTATTACAAATCGATCCCCCATTTTATAATTAGCATAGCCAACTTGAAAGTCCTCCGACATGCAGAGGAATTTTCTAAAACGGAGAATTGTGTGAAATCAAGGAAATAACGTTTTCAGTGATAAGAAATATAGTTTTGACGAGTGGAAAGCTGTAGAAGTGGTGGGTGTTGAAGTAATGGGTATCAATAATGGTAAAAAGAAGACAACCAAACTGAGGATTGAAATGGGTGTTAATTATGAAGCGATACCCAATTCGCACGGCGTTTAATTATATCTGGGCCACAGTCTGCAACCATTAAATATCTTCTTTATTCACTCTCTCTTCCAACCGAACAGTACACACTGACACACAGCAATGTGATGTTTTAGTTTTAAAAAATGTTGCTTTTGTTTACAGAATTGAATCGAGAAAGAAAGTAAAATGGGGTTTAAGAACAGCCCTTTTTCCAATCATCGTTTAGGGATCAGGGAAAACCAATAGGGGAACATCAAATAAAGCACAAAAGGCTGAGAGTGGCATAAAATATGGAAAATGTCTTAAATCAAACTGTCAGTGTTCTAATTTCGATGGTGGTTGTGCAATGACAATATATCTACCATCGTCCCTCATTTAGACTGTCTCATTCGCTAATCATCAACATTGAACAGAGCAAATTATTGCACACTAATGAAGAAAAAAAAAAGTATGGGTGAAACAGTAGCAACAATAAATAGTTACTACATTTCCTCAGTAACCTCCACTACATACTGACACAGTATTGTTGTAGTGTGTACAAACAAAAGGCCAAGTGGAGTTATGGTTAGTATTATAATAATACCAAACTCTGTTCTCGATAAATATATAGAATAGAGAGAGGGGGAGGGGTCTATAGTTACAAGAACTGGGAGAGGGGGGAGAGAACGAGCATGAAGCGAAGACTACAATGACACACACACACACACACACACTCATGAGAAACACGAACTGGAACAGTGGTAATCTACGTCTTGACACTGGCCAAAAGCATGGCTTCAATATATTATTTTACACTGATTGAGTCTCGGCATGTGTAAAAGTGAGACAAGTGAAGAGAAATAAGGTCCAAAGTGAATCGAAGACTGGATCAAATATATATAACAGTGTGTGTGTGAGAGTATGAGTGTGCGTGCGTGTGTGTATTACACACACACACACACACACACAGGGCGGGTAGATAAAATAGGTAGGTGTCTTACCTGCAGTTGATGTCAATATTTAGTGGCTCCAACTGTCACACGTCCGACACACGGAGCCACGACGTGGAAAACGACTCTTTTTCTTTCTTTCTTTCTCTCTCTCTATCTATCTATCATTCTCTCTCTCTCTCTTTTCCCTGCCTTATTTTCCTACCCTCTCTCATTACACTTCCTCTCAATTTACTGTTTTTGCTACATGTGTATATATTACACACATCCTAACAACAATACATATCAATCTATCTACACACGTACGTCCGTACATACACACACATACACGCACACACTGTCGTTAGAGCTAAAAAAAAAAAACAATTGCAAAAAGTAAAACAAAATAAGACCTCGACTGTCCATAGGAAACAAACAGAAAGGTAGAAGCCTAGATATACGTAGAGATATTGTAGGTATTGAGTAATCTCCTTCAACTTGACAGCAGAAACGTTTGGAAAAAAAAAAACTGTTTACATGATAATTGGTTCGTGTGTGTGTGTGTGTGTGTGTAAGCAAAAGCGGGGAGATAGAAGAGCCGACTGGAAGGCGACATGTAGGGAGTTTGGCAGAAGTTATCCATGTTTACATTCTCTTCATCCATTTCATCGCTATATTTAACTAGCTTTCTTCAATTACTGCTCGCAGTGAACATCTTAAACACACACATACGTATATACGTACGTACATACATATATACATACATATGCATAATACACGTGGACAGAAATGTTGACTATTGGAATGTTTATTGATAATACAGAGAGAAGGAGATAGAGAGAGAGAGAGAGAGAGACTATGCGATATTCTACAGACGTAGATAGAACAAGCAGCTGTAATATTACTGCTATTCGTCGCCACTATTACCACTGTTCTGGTGTGTGTGTGTGTGTGCGCGCGCGCAGGGACAGTCGACAAGTGAGGATATTGACAAGTTTTTGCAATTGGTATATTTAAAGAACTATTTAAGACGCACTTAAAATGCAATGGCAAAAGACCAAGAAAGTGATGACAACTTCAGCTGATCCTCTATTAAAACATATTTTTGCTGAGATTGAACAAGCTAAAGAAAAGTTAAACATTACAAAAACTGATTAACTTCGTCATTTTCAGGCACAAATCTATCCTATAAGAAAATAAACATTTCGTAGCTATTGTTACATGCTGTCCTACTTTCATTTTCAACCTCCTCCCTCACAACACACCTACATTTATGGCAGCAGTGAAATCGTATGGCTTTTAAACGTTTCTTATTTGTAAAAAAAATTTTAATAATGTCCAAAATATTTGGGACACGAGGAGACAGGAGTAAACCAAAACAATAACATTTTCGGTTTGACTTCCATTCAAAGAGTAATTAGCAGTAAGGTACCCCCCCACACACACACACACATACACAAAAAAATCAATTGATAAACAAAAGACGAAGTTTTCTGTTTTCAGTATCAATGGTTTTAATAAAATCATTTCTCCACGGTTAATTTAATAAGATTTTCGTATAATCTGTCAAAAAATAAAATACTTAAAACTTTCCTTTCTCGCCCGCCTCCCTCATTAGATAGATAGATAGATAGATAGATAGATAGATAGGTGGATAGATGTTGAAATCCTTAACTATATACAGTTGTTCAACAATATAGAGGCCAAGCTATAACTTGCAAGTTTACTATTTTAGCTCAGACAATTGAAAACCTGCATAGAGAACCATATTATAGGAAGATTTCTAAGAAACTGTAGCAATACGTATTAAGAAGTTATTTTCAACTCTTCTACAACATTTCCATAAAACACTGACAGCTCAACTTTCTCTTCCTACTGGCAACAATTCGGAGAGAAATAGGAAAAATAAACTATAGACTTTTTAATATTTTACATTGCAACTTCGCTCCATCTACAAACACTATTTGTGTATGTAATGTTAAGTATACAATGTCCATATATGCCATGTACGTGTTATATATATATATACATACACACACATGTATGTATGTATAACTACATTACGCATATGTAGAGATGTAATGACCATATTTACATATGTGCATAGATGGATAAATGGCTACATATACATCGACATCCAGTGGCTGTTAAGAAATGTTTTTTCTCAGTACACCATGTACCTATGTACATCCCCACATCTTCCCAACCTTCACCAAAATCCCGTGATTGTGTGTGTGTGTGTGTGTGTGTGCGTGCGTGCGTGCGTGTTCCCTATCTGTCAATGTTTCCTTCTGTCTCTCATTCCAGATTGAATTTCTCCACTTTGCTATTCTTTTCTGTTCTTTCAGGTCACTTTGACCTCCAAACGAACCAAATATTTTGAAGGGGAGGG
This sequence comes from Octopus bimaculoides, assembly GCF_001194135.2. Lineage (NCBI taxonomy): Eukaryota > Metazoa > Mollusca > Cephalopoda > Octopoda > Octopodidae > Octopus > Octopus bimaculoides. Next base: position 763,216 of record NC_068994.1, on the reverse strand, counting down.
GAACGTGAACAACATTGACAGGCGGCGGTCAACAGTCAGTAGCGAAACAGCGCTGTTCATGAACAGGCATACAAGATGGAGAGAAGGACAGAGATGAAGAGGT
>NC_068994.1:761293-762895 GCF_001194135.2 Octopus bimaculoides | reverse complement strand
GAGATGTGAATGAATGCAGAGATAGGTGTGTAATGCAGGCTAACTGTTTTTACAATATTAATATTACAATTTCAATAGAACAACTAAAAAATAATGCATGTTCGGTTCCTCTAAAAGCTGTGTGTATAAACACGCAATAAGAACACAGTCCACCTGATCACTGCAGACATGAAGGAATCGGCCAAAATCTGTGCAAAGAACATTGTCAGATCTTCAGCATATATAACAGTTTTCTGTATATATAGCTGCGTGCTTATTAACAGCAGCAATCAGTAGAGCCAACCTGCTCACACACACACACACACACACACACACACACACACATTTGTATATATTTCTATTTCCACATTAAGTAATCCCTAAGGAATTAACTCAACTGTGACTACTGACTGAAATAAGGTTTCTTATAACTGACATCATTGTATTCTTCATTTCTCAGCTCGTTCTATCAACACCAATTATGGTTGATAAGAAGAAGCATGTGTGACATAGATATTTCTCAGTACAAAGTACTCATATCTTCACTCCTCGGTGGTAGAGTGGAGTGAGTGTGTGTGTGTGTGTGTGTGTGTGTGTGTGTGTGTGTGTGTTTGTGTGTGTGTGTAATAGTTGCAGGCTTTGCTTCCCAACAACAACAAACTTCTGGGTTCAGCCCCACTGCATGGCATCTTGGGCAAGTGTCTTCTACTATCGCCAACCAAAGCTTGTGAGTGTATTTGGTAGATGGAAACTGAAAGAAGCGCATTGTGTATATATATGTGTGTGTGTGTGTATGTGTCTTTCTGTCTATGTTTGTCCCCACCCATCACCGCTTGTTGGTGTGTTTACATCCCTATCACTTAGCAGTTCAGCAAAATTGACCAAAAGAATAAATACTAGGCTTAAGAAATAAGTCCTGGGGTCAATTCGCACGACTGAAACCCTTCATGGCTGTGCTCCTGCATAGCCATAGTCAAATGACTGAAGCGAATCATCATCATCATCATCATCATCATCATCATCGTCGTTTAACGTCCGCTTTCCATGCTGGCATGGGTTGGACGATTTGACTGAGGACTGGTGAAACCGGATGGCAACACCAGGCTCCAATCTGATTTGGCAGAGTTTCTACAGCTGGATGCCCTTCCTAACGCCAACCACTCAGAGAGTGTAGTGGGTGCTTTTACGTGTCACCCGCACGAAGGCCAGTCAGGCGGTACTGGCACGTTGAGATATATATATATATATATATATATATACATATATATACATATATGCAGCTGGATGGTCTTCCTAACACCAACTACACCTTATAAAATGACTCTTGTTAAAAAGGGTAGCCAATCATAGAAATCAAGCAAAAAAATGAAACTGATGCAACATGAACACCCTTGATCCTTGCAGGTGAACAGTACCTAGTATTGCATTCGCTCCGACCATGATGACCAGTCCAACCCATACCAGCATAGAAAGCTGATGTAAGACAATGATGATGAATATGCATTTAAAGAAGGCATGCTATAAACACTTTTATATACATAAATAAGTACACAGGCACACACACACACACACACATACATATATATATATATATATATATATATATATATATATATATATATA
>NC_068994.1:753935-760829 GCF_001194135.2 Octopus bimaculoides | reverse complement strand
TATATATATATATGCATATATATATCAGGTCATTAAGAATGAAATGTCCGATTTTCTTATGCACCAAGTTTGAAAGTCATTAACTCAAATGTTTTATCCAGACAATTCTTTGTTTTACAACACTGAAGAGTTACATCATGACTTTTCGAAATGCAATTCATTTTCTCTGATTATGTTGTGAGTTTTCTCTTGTAAATAATTTTTTGTGAACCCATGGATAGATAAGAAATTCATGCTGTTTATGAATAGGGGTTCTGTTGTGGAACCAATGCATCCCTGACAGCTCAAAACATCAACGAGGTATCTGGTGAAGATGTGGCGAATGAGCGCACTGTACGTCGATGGGTTGAGAAAATCCAGTCTGGTGACTTTACTCTTGAAAATCAGCTCCATGGTAGACGTGAAACCAAGGCGGATAACAATGAGCTGGAAACTGTAGTGGAACCAGATACATCTCAAACTATGCATGAGTTAGCAGCAAGGTTTGAGGTTTTGATTCCAACTGTATTGGACCATCTGAAACAAATCGGCATTGGTTAAGATATTGTGTAATCATCATCATACATCCAAGATGTAAATTGCGCCTCCTCGGGTACCTGTTTAAATAAGTTCTTTGCAGGTTCTTTTGTCATATCACTCAGTGTGAGAATGCATACTCAAAGTAACGTGTCATCTTAGCAGTTCACAGACAAACTAAACCCATCCTTGGATGTATGATAATGATTACATAATATATTACCAATGTACTGAAGGTGTAAAAATGTGTTGAAACAATTGTAATGATTTTAAATTTTAAAAAGGTCACTCATTCCATTTTCTATCATTTATCTATTTTTATTAACTCTACAGATACTATGGAATTCCTGATGTGCTTCAAATAGCCGGAGCATTTCAACTGTATGATGACATCATCTAGCCAATAATTGTGGACAAGCTTTGCATAGTATTCTACAACGGTTTTACCCAAATCCTACTTAACTATACTTATATGCCCAACCCATGCCATCATGGAAAATGGGCATTAAAAGATGATGATGGGGATAATGATGCTGCTGATGATGACAATGACGATACACCTTATCATCATCAATATTTCACATCCCATACTGGCAAGGCTTGCACAGTTTGACAGGATCCAATGGATCCAAGTACTGCATCATGCTTCAGTAGACAGCTATATCTATTTTAGCAGACCCCACACAGTCTTCTACTGATAGGAAATCCCTTTGTAGGTTTTGCTCTTTCTCTATTGGCAAGAAATCTTGAAATAAAACTGAACAATGACATACATACATACATACATTTCACTTGGGCATTGCAATACTTGATAAGCCTGGTGTAGAAGTTCATGAAACAATCATTTATTCCTTTGTCAGCCCTTTTCCTATATATATGCTTTCTATGACAGCCCATCAAAGATGAAGACAGCCTTGATAGAAGACATTCATCCTCTTCTGCCTCCAGCACCTTCTTTCTCATGGGAGCAAATGTGGCTGACAAGACTGATACAAGACAGGCAGATCCTGTGGCACTGAGGGCACTGAAAGTGACCCCAGACAACAGCTACAGAGGGTTGATGACATCTTTCTTCATGCAGTCTCTTTTGTTCAGTTCCCAAAAGTCCCTGCTGCAGCATCACACACGGACTTCCATGCCTTCTGCTGAACAGCCAGGGATGGGCACTGCATAAAATGAGAGACTTCTTGATGAGGAGATACCAGATCAACTTGGCCCCAGCAAATGAGTCTTTCAGAACAAGAACTTTAGAGCAAGCACAAAAATCTGTTTATTGAGCTGTCAGTGTATCCAGCCTCCTGTATGGGTCTAAGTGCTGACACTTTGTCAGTGCCAATCAGACAACTGAAAGCATTCCATATCAGATCATTCCAAAGTATTCTTGTCTCACATGGAAGGACAAGGTGCCTCATCAAAATCCTCCTGCAGGCTGAGATCTACTGCATTGAGGCCTGTATTTCTCATCGCCGTCTCTGCTGGGTTGGCCATGTGATTCAGATGCTTATATACATATTTTATATATATATATAAAATGTGTGTCCGTGTGTATGTATACATTCCAGACTGCAAGACAATGAGTCAGAGAAAATCATGATGATGTAGGAGAGAAGTGTGTTCAGATGGATGATGGCACACTTGCACTTAGTGTTTCTGCAAAAAAAGAGGCATAGAAGTGTCACTACGAAAGGCTGCTAAATGTGGAGAATGCATGGGAGGAGGAGAATCTACCTAATATGGACCAGCTTTCAGAGTTGACATCTGCAGGATAGTTAAGCAATTAAAGATATAAAAACTTGACCCATCAGTAATTACCACTGAGATGCTTAAAATATCTGGCAGAGAGGGATATAGCTTAGTCACTCAATAGTGAATCAGGTTGTCCAAAAAGGAGTCATACCCAAAGACTGCATTGTACTCAAGGGCTGTAAAAAGAAAGTTGATCTCTTAGACAGAAGTAATTACAGAGCTACCAGGTCTTGAAAGTTACAGAAAGGGTCTTAGCTCAACTAATTATGAAGAGTTGGCCTAGATGAGATGCAGCTTGGTTTTCTGTCAGTGAGAAGCACTTAGAAAAAATAAACCACTGTACTGGCATTTCTCAAAATGAAGAAAGCTTTTGAAAGAGTCCTTTGCTCATTCATCTGTTGGTCATTACAGAAACTAGGAGCAGGTGGGTAGTTGGTGACAGCCATCCAAGTCATATACACAGATGCTGTCAGTAAGGTAAAAGTTGGCATTGAGTACAGCAATGAATTTAGTGTACAGTTAGGGAGTTCAAGGATTGGTTCTCAGCCCTCTCTTTCTTATCATAGTCCTCCAGGCTATAACTGAGGAATTTAAGACTAGTTGCCCAATGACCTGCGCAATATGTAAAAAAGGTGTACATAGAAATACCACATGGTGAAAGCTATGGACACATTAAATAGAATCATAGGAAAGTTAACGGAGAAAGTAGTCTTTGTGAGCAATATATGTGCAGGTACAAAAAACACTAAGAATAGATTCCCTTAAATGCCGAGGAAAATAGTTTTCATTATCTCGGTGACCAACTTAGAAGTGATGGAGGTTGCTCTGGTAGCATAGTTACTAGAATAAGAACCAGCTGGGAAAAGTTTAGGGAGCTATTTTTTGGCAACAAAGTACTCTCCCACCCAGTGAAAGACAACCTACATGATACTGGTGTACACACAACTATGGTACATGGCAGCAACACATGGACTGTGACTGTAGAGGACATGGCAAGTCTTGAAAGAAATGAAGCCAGTACACTGGATATGCAATGTCAATGTTCATGTAGGACAAAGTGTAAATGCTTTGAGAGAAAATTTGGGCACAAAAGGCATCAGTTGTAGCGTGCAAGAGAGAAGACTGCACTGGTATGGTTATATCATGCATATGGATGAGGACAGTTGTTTAAAGTGCCAATCTCTAAGTGTGGAAGGAACCTGTGGAAGAGGAAGATCAAGGAAAACATTGGATAATTGGTGATAAATGATCTTCAGGTGAGAAATGAGCTTGAGCCTCACAGAGGAGATAATAAGGAACTGAGATAACTGGCATTATACACAGCAAAGGAAACCCTTGACTATGAGCCCTTCTTCCACCCCACAACCCACTCACACTTACCATCAGTTTCCCCCTCCTTCACATAACCACCTGCACACAATGTCCCTGTTAAATCCCTTCTTTCCCCCCACCTCTAGCTTCCACTCTCCTTCAATTCTTGTGAGCTCACCCACTTACCCACCCTTTCCAATTCCCAGTCCACTTCCCTATATACACCACACTATAACTTGGGTCTATGGCCCCAGCCTCTACTCTGGTACATTTTCACCGTCTTGCTCTTCTCCAACTGGGGAAGGCATGTTTATCTCCTAATGCAAGACACCTTTCTGTCCCTCAATACTACTCCCCTCAGTTGAGAGGTCTTGCTCTGCAAGTTACTTGGCAACCTCACTGCTGTTGGTGCCACATAAAAAGCACCCAGTACACTTAGTAAAATGCAACCATAGAAACCAAGGGAGACAGCAGAACTTGGTGCAGTCTTCTGACCTGCCAGTTGCTGTCAAACCATCCTAACCATGCCAGCCTGGAAAATTGACATTTAATGATAATTATTATGATACACACACATATGTACACATATATACAAACATATATGCATATATACATACCAATCTATATGTGCGTATGTATGTATATATATATATATGAATGGATGTGTGTGTATGTGTATGTATATATATATATATATATATATATATATATATATATATATATATGTATCAGGTCATCCCATAAGTTCTGTCCGAATTTTGATGATATCTTGTGTGATGTCATCAAAAACCTTCACCATCAAGTACCTTTGCCAATTTCACAACCTTGTGCTGAATATCTTCAGGTGAGAAACCCTCGCAGCCCTGGACACACTCTGGCCACACCTTCGTCCAGCATGTGATGAGGGTTTCTTTTTTCATGTCTTTAAGAGCAGCATAGATGACTGACAGGCACACTGCAAGCATGAAATGACACCAGTACTCCTTTAGCTTGAAATTCTCATCCAAATCCATTGTTGGACGAGAGTTCCAAGTGTAAGTGCCTTGAAGGCATGGATCACACCTTGATCCATAGGCTGGATGAGGGAGGTGATGTTGGCAAGGAGGAACTCGACTTGAACTTCCTTGACTTCTATGCAAACATTTTGGAGGTATTCCTTGGCTTGAAGGATGAAGCATTGGTGGAACCAATTCAAAGGTACACTTTTGGTAATCCAGGCCTTGGGGTTGTGCATCCAGTGGACAGGCAGCAGATATTTAGTCTTATTTTTGAAGGCCCTTGGATTCGTGAACTTGTAGATAAGTCCTGGTTTCATCATGAAGCCAACAGCATTGCCACATGTAATTAGCATCATTCTGTCCTTCTGTGCCTTAAATGCTGGGGCTCTGGCTTCGTCCTTCTTTCTGGAAAGCATCTTCTTCCAGAACAAGCCAGTCTCGTCCATACTGAAAACCTGTTCTGGCTTGTATCCCTAATCCTCAATGATCTGCCTGAAGGTATCGAGGTAATTCTCAGCAGCTTTTTTGTCAGCTGATGATGTCTCTCCATGCAGAGAAACACACTTTATTTTAAAACATTTCTGGAAACAGTCAAACCATCCTTTGCTGGTTTGAAAATCTTCAGGCTCCAATGTTGTCAATGATCTTGGCTGTGGTTCTTTGGTGCCTTCTGCTCCATCTCCTCTGTTGTGAAACTATAGTCACTAGAATATGAATAAGATGGGAAATGATCAGAGAGCTGTTACCTCTGTTAACAACAACAAAAATCCTCTCTCTCAGAGTGAAAAGCAGATTGTATAATACTTGTATAACATCAGTGTGCATGTATGACAAAGTGAAAATTCATTGAGAGAAAGGTTAGGCATAAGAGGATTCAGATGTACCCTGCAAGTGAGAAGACTGCGACTGTTTGGTCATGTGATGCACATGGATGAGAACAGAAGTACAAAGAAGTACTGATTACTGAAAATGGATAGAACTTGTGGAAGGATGAAACCCAGAAAGACAAAGAATTGGGATGAATTAGTGAGGGCTGGTCTGAAGATGTTAAGCCTCAAGGAGATGACAATGGACTGCGATGTCTGGCAATATAAGTGCATGGCGACTTCAATAGTGCTAATAGTGCGCCAAAAGCACCCAGCTGTAGAAACTACGCCAAAATAGAGATTGGAGCATGATGCAGTCCTTGGACACATCAGATCCTGTCAAACTGTCCAACCTGTGCCAGCATGGACGTTAAGTGGTGATTATCATGATGATGATGATGTAATATCAGTCGTTGATAAAATGAGCTTAAATAAACCCATTGGCACTGATGGATTCCCAGCAATCCTCCTACAAAACATTGGAAACTGACCCTAGCAAGATCACTGCAGATCCTCTTCCATAGCTTTCTTGCAAGTAGTAAACTCCCCAGAGAGTTAAAAGAAGGCACAATAGGCCCTATTAATAAAGGAAACAGAGCAAATGCTAAAAATTATAGACCCGCCTTTCTTCAACCCCACATGTCAGCAGTCATGGAATGAATTGTGAGGAGGGACCTGATAAGATTCCTAGAAGAGAATGACTTGCTCCTTGACACCAAGTATAGCTTCTGAAACAACTAATGAACTGTTCAAATGTAGATGTGATACATCTCAATTTTGCAAAAGCCTTTGATATGGTTGATCACAGCATGACATGTCGCAAGCTATGAAGACTTGGAATAGTTCAAAAACTGTGGTTACATGACTTTTTAAAAGATAGAAGCCAAGCTGTTGCAGCTAATGGAGCCCTCTCCAAGGAGACATTGATAGCAAATGGAGAGCTATATCAGCCCCTGAAGTGCACTTCACTTCACTGTTCTAAAGGTCCCAGCTATCCCATCTAGAGTGAGAACCATATACTGCAATAGCTTGAGATTCAAGGTCACACAAGTATTTAATTCCTTGCCAAAACATCAAAACTATCCATGGAGTAGGGGTAGATGTTTTCAAGAAACAACTTAACCGCCAGCTATCCAAGATCCCAGATGAAAATGTATCACAGCAAAAAACTCAAAAGAGGGTAACAATGTTCAACTCTCTCCTTCACCAGAAGCCAATCACATAAGATTGGCAATTGGAAAGGTGATTACACTAGTGACACTCGAGCATGTTCACAGCCTTTGGCTGAGACATGTTAAAGAATAAAAGAAAGAATGTGTATGTGTGTATATATATATATATGATATGCATATATAGATATATGCATATATATATATATATATATATATATATATATATATATATATATATATATATATATATATATATATATATATATATATATATATATATATATA